>NW_027118793.1:2500-7500 GCF_036417845.1 Apteryx mantelli | reverse complement strand
AGGGTTAGGGTTAGGGTTAGGGTTAGGGTTAGGGTTAGGGTTAGGGTTAGGGTTAGGGTTAGGGTTAGGGTTAGGGTTAGGGTTAGGGTTAGGGTTAGGGTTAGGGTTAGGGTTAGGGTTAGGGTTAGGGTTAGGGTTAGGGTTAGGGTTAGGGTTAGGGTTAGGGTTAGGGTTAGGGTTAGGGTTAGGGTTAGGGTTAGGGTTAGGGTTAGGGTTAGGGTTAGGGTTAGGGTTAGGGTTAGGGTTAGGGTTAGGGTTAGGGTTAGGGTTAGGGTTAGGGTTAGGGTTAGGGTTAGGGTTAGGGTTAGGGTTAGGGTTAGGGTTAGGGTTAGGGTTAGGGTTAGGGTTAGGGTTAGGGTTAGGGTTAGGGTTAGGGTTAGGGTTAGGGTTAGGGTTAGGGTTAGGGTTAGGGTTAGGGTTAGGGTTAGGGTTAGGGTTAGGGTTAGGGTTAGGGTTAGGGTTAGGGTTAGGGTTAGGGTTAGGGTTAGGGTTAGGGTTAGGGTTAGGGTTAGGGTTAGGGTTAGGGTTAGGGTTAGGGTTAGGGTTAGGGTTAGGGTTAGGGTTAGGGTTAGGGTTAGGGTTAGGGTTAGGGTTAGGGTTAGGGTTAGGGTTAGGGTTAGGGTTAGGGTTAGGGTTAGGGTTAGGGTTAGGGTTAGGGTTAGGGTTAGGGTTAGGGTTAGGGTTAGGGTTAGGGTTAGGGTTAGGGTTAGGGTTAGGGTTAGGGTTAGGGTTAGGGTTAGGGTTAGGGTTAGGGTTAGGGTTAGGGTTAGGGTTAGGGTTAGGGTTAGGGTTAGGGTTAGGGTTAGGGTTAGGGTTAGGGTTAGGGTTAGGGTTAGGGTTAGGGTTAGGGTTAGGGTTAGGGTTAGGGTTAGGGTTAGGGTTAGGGTTAGGGTTAGGGTTAGGGTTAGGGTTAGGGTTAGGGTTAGGGTTAGGGTTAGGGTTAGGGTTAGGGTTAGGGTTAGGGTTAGGGTTAGGGTTAGGGTTAGGGTTAGGGTTAGGGTTAGGGTTAGGGTTAGGGTTAGGGTTAGGGTTAGGGTTAGGGTTAGGGTTAGGGTTAGGGTTAGGGTTAGGGTTAGGGTTAGGGTTAGGGTTAGGGTTAGGGTTAGGGTTAGGGTTAGGGTTAGGGTTAGGGTTAGGGTTAGGGTTAGGGTTAGGGTTAGGGTTAGGGTTAGGGTTAGGGTTAGGGTTAGGGTTAGGGTTAGGGTTAGGGTTAGGGTTAGGGTTAGGGTTAGGGTTAGGGTTAGGGTTAGGGTTAGGGTTAGGGTTAGGGTTAGGGTTAGGGTTAGGGTTAGGGTTAGGGTTAGGGTTAGGGTTAGGGTTAGGGTTAGGGTTAGGGTTAGGGTTAGGGTTAGGGTTAGGGTTAGGGTTAGGGTTAGGGTTAGGGTTAGGGTTAGGGTTAGGGTTAGGGTTAGGGTTAGGGTTAGGGTTAGGGTTAGGGTTAGGGTTAGGGTTAGGGTTAGGGTTAGGGTTAGGGTTAGGGTTAGGGTTAGGGTTAGGGTTAGGGTTAGGGTTAGGGTTAGGGTTAGGGTTAGGGTTAGGGTTAGGGTTAGGGTTAGGGTTAGGGTTAGGGTTAGGGTTAGGGTTAGGGTTAGGGTTAGGGTTAGGGTTAGGGTTAGGGTTAGGGTTAGGGTTAGGGTTAGGGTTAGGGTTAGGGTTAGGGTTAGGGTTAGGGTTAGGGTTAGGGTTAGGGTTAGGGTTAGGGTTAGGGTTAGGGTTAGGGTTAGGGTTAGGGTTAGGGTTAGGGTTAGGGTTAGGGTTAGGGTTAGGGTTAGGGTTAGGGTTAGGGTTAGGGTTAGGGTTAGGGTTAGGGTTAGGGTTAGGGTTAGGGTTAGGGTTAGGGTTAGGGTTAGGGTTAGGGTTAGGGTTAGGGTTAGGGTTAGGGTTAGGGTTAGGGTTAGGGTTAGGGTTAGGGTTAGGGTTAGGGTTAGGGTTAGGGTTAGGGTTAGGGTTAGGGTTAGGGTTAGGGTTAGGGTTAGGGTTAGGGTTAGGGTTAGGGTTAGGGTTAGGGTTAGGGTTAGGGTTAGGGTTAGGGTTAGGGTTAGGGTTAGGGTTAGGGTTAGGGTTAGGGTTAGGGTTAGGGTTAGGGTTAGGGTTAGGGTTAGGGTTAGGGTTAGGGTTAGGGTTAGGGTTAGGGTTAGGGTTAGGGTTAGGGTTAGGGTTAGGGTTAGGGTTAGGGTTAGGGTTAGGGTTAGGGTTAGGGTTAGGGTTAGGGTTAGGGTTAGGGTTAGGGTTAGGGTTAGGGTTAGGGTTAGGGTTAGGGTTAGGGTTAGGGTTAGGGTTAGGGTTAGGGTTAGGGTTAGGGTTAGGGTTAGGGTTAGGGTTAGGGTTAGGGTTAGGGTTAGGGTTAGGGTTAGGGTTAGGGTTAGGGTTAGGGTTAGGGTTAGGGTTAGGGTTAGGGTTAGGGTTAGGGTTAGGGTTAGGGTTAGGGTTAGGGTTAGGGTTAGGGTTAGGGTTAGGGTTAGGGTTAGGGTTAGGGTTAGGGTTAGGGTTAGGGTTAGGGTTAGGGTTAGGGTTAGGGTTAGGGTTAGGGTTAGGGTTAGGGTTAGGGTTAGGGTTAGGGTTAGGGTTAGGGTTAGGGTTAGGGTTAGGGTTAGGGTTAGGGTTAGGGTTAGGGTTAGGGTTAGGGTTAGGGTTAGGGTTAGGGTTAGGGTTAGGGTTAGGGTTAGGGTTAGGGTTAGGGTTAGGGTTAGGGTTAGGGTTAGGGTTAGGGTTAGGGTTAGGGTTAGGGTTAGGGTTAGGGTTAGGGTTAGGGTTAGGGTTAGGGTTAGGGTTAGGGTTAGGGTTAGGGTTAGGGTTAGGGTTAGGGTTAGGGTTAGGGTTAGGGTTAGGGTTAGGGTTAGGGTTAGGGTTAGGGTTAGGGTTAGGGTTAGGGTTAGGGTTAGGGTTAGGGTTAGGGTTAGGGTTAGGGTTAGGGTTAGGGTTAGGGTTAGGGTTAGGGTTAGGGTTAGGGTTAGGGTTAGGGTTAGGGTTAGGGTTAGGGTTAGGGTTAGGGTTAGGGTTAGGGTTAGGGTTAGGGTTAGGGTTAGGGTTAGGGTTAGGGTTAGGGTTAGGGTTAGGGTTAGGGTTAGGGTTAGGGTTAGGGTTAGGGTTAGGGTTAGGGTTAGGGTTAGGGTTAGGGTTAGGGTTAGGGTTAGGGTTAGGGTTAGGGTTAGGGTTAGGGTTAGGGTTAGGGTTAGGGTTAGGGTTAGGGTTAGGGTTAGGGTTAGGGTTAGGGTTAGGGTTAGGGTTAGGGTTAGGGTTAGGGTTAGGGTTAGGGTTAGGGTTAGGGTTAGGGTTAGGGTTAGGGTTAGGGTTAGGGTTAGGGTTAGGGTTAGGGTTAGGGTTAGGGTTAGGGTTAGGGTTAGGGTTAGGGTTAGGGTTAGGGTTAGGGTTAGGGTTAGGGTTAGGGTTAGGGTTAGGGTTAGGGTTAGGGTTAGGGTTAGGGTTAGGGTTAGGGTTAGGGTTAGGGTTAGGGTTAGGGTTAGGGTTAGGGTTAGGGTTAGGGTTAGGGTTAGGGTTAGGGTTAGGGTTAGGGTTAGGGTTAGGGTTAGGGTTAGGGTTAGGGTTAGGGTTAGGGTTAGGGTTAGGGTTAGGGTTAGGGTTAGGGTTAGGGTTAGGGTTAGGGTTAGGGTTAGGGTTAGGGTTAGGGTTAGGGTTAGGGTTAGGGTTAGGGTTAGGGTTAGGGTTAGGGTTAGGGTTAGGGTTAGGGTTAGGGTTAGGGTTAGGGTTAGGGTTAGGGTTAGGGTTAGGGTTAGGGTTAGGGTTAGGGTTAGGGTTAGGGTTAGGGTTAGGGTTAGGGTTAGGGTTAGGGTTAGGGTTAGGGTTAGGGTTAGGGTTAGGGTTAGGGTTAGGGTTAGGGTTAGGGTTAGGGTTAGGGTTAGGGTTAGGGTTAGGGTTAGGGTTAGGGTTAGGGTTAGGGTTAGGGTTAGGGTTAGGGTTAGGGTTAGGGTTAGGGTTAGGGTTAGGGTTAGGGTTAGGGTTAGGGTTAGGGTTAGGGTTAGGGTTAGGGTTAGGGTTAGGGTTAGGGTTAGGGTTAGGGTTAGGGTTAGGGTTAGGGTTAGGGTTAGGGTTAGGGTTAGGGTTAGGGTTAGGGTTAGGGTTAGGGTTAGGGTTAGGGTTAGGGTTAGGGTTAGGGTTAGGGTTAGGGTTAGGGTTAGGGTTAGGGTTAGGGTTAGGGTTAGGGTTAGGGTTAGGGTTAGGGTTAGGGTTAGGGTTAGGGTTAGGGTTAGGGTTAGGGTTAGGGTTAGGGTTAGGGTTAGGGTTAGGGTTAGGGTTAGGGTTAGGGTTAGGGTTAGGGTTAGGGTTAGGGTTAGGGTTAGGGTTAGGGTTAGGGTTAGGGTTAGGGTTAGGGTTAGGGTTAGGGTTAGGGTTAGGGTTAGGGTTAGGGTTAGGGTTAGGGTTAGGGTTAGGGTTAGGGTTAGGGTTAGGGTTAGGGTTAGGGTTAGGGTTAGGGTTAGGGTTAGGGTTAGGGTTAGGGTTAGGGTTAGGGTTAGGGTTAGGGTTAGGGTTAGGGTTAGGGTTAGGGTTAGGGTTAGGGTTAGGGTTAGGGTTAGGGTTAGGGTTAGGGTTAGGGTTAGGGTTAGGGTTAGGGTTAGGGTTAGGGTTAGGGTTAGGGTTAGGGTTAGGGTTAGGGTTAGGGTTAGGGTTAGGGTTAGGGTTAGGGTTAGGGTTAGGGTTAGGGTTAGGGTTAGGGTTAGGGTTAGGGTTAGGGTTAGGGTTAGGGTTAGGGTTAGGGTTAGGGTTAGGGTTAGGGTTAGGGTTAGGGTTAGGGTTAGGGTTAGGGTTAGGGTTAGGGTTAGGGTTAGGGTTAGGGTTAGGGTTAGGGTTAGGGTTAGGGTTAGGGTTAGGGTTAGGGTTAGGGTTAGGGTTAGGGTTAGGGTTAGGGTTAGGGTTAGGGTTAGGGTTAGGGTTAGGGTTAGGGTTAGGGTTAGGGTTAGGGTTAGGGTTAGGGTTAGGGTTAGGGTTAGGGTTAGGGTTAGGGTTAGGGTTAGGGTTAGGGTTAGGGTTAGGGTTAGGGTTAG
>NW_027118792.1:1100000-1171441 GCF_036417845.1 Apteryx mantelli | reverse complement strand
GCCTTCAGAGCTAACTGAAGTGAGCAGCCACGTACACTCAGCAGTTCTCTGCCAGGGGCTCAGCTTCACGGTGGCGGCTCTTTTCTTGTAGCCTGAGCAAGGCACGGTGCCATAAGAGAAGGGCTGGGCCTGCAGCTTGGCCTCTGCTTGCTGCTCTGGGCACCGGGCTCTTGACTGCAGAGGACAGGAGACATGCTTAGAGGAGGGCAAGGGAGCATATCTGACTCTACTTTGTTTGCTACCTCATGGCATCTCCAGGGACTGCAATCAGCCCCCAATTTCCCTATGGAAAACGAAGGCTATATTTTTTTCCCTTTCTCCCCCCAAAGTAACGATTCACGGAGTCAGCAAAGAGTTTTGGTGCCCACGCCAGGACAGTCTGGCAAATTAAGTTGGAGGCAAGTCAACAGTGCTGGCTGCCAGTGCCCACCTGTGCTCACTAAGTAGTGCCAACGAAAGCTAGGGCCCTACTTCCTGCCTATGGCAGTAGAGGCGATTCTTTGGAGACGGAAGGGACACCATTCACACCTGTTTCTCCTGACCGCCATCCAGTCAGTACTTGTGCCAATACAGTTCTCCCCCCTCTCTCAAGAAAAAGATGCCTGTCGTGGGTCTGTCAACCTGAGAAGTGCTACTACGTGTTCCTAGATCTCCAGCAGTGATAGTCACCTCTGTCTTCCTTGCATGAGCCCCCTGGAACACACAGCAGGGACTCATTCAACTATCCCAGAAGGCTGTGGAAAAGGAAAGCTAACACAGCCACCCCCTACATTACACACTCTGTCAGTCACTGCGCCTTTCGAGCATGCGGCACCCCTCGACTTTTGACCCTGTCTCTCCTGCCACTGGGGACCTTCAAATGCACATCTCGTCCAGCTAGACAGCAGGCGCTCTGCAAGGCGCCCTGCCTTCGCTGCTCGGGTGCTCTAGCCGCACCTGACCATTTGTGGGGCATAATCAGGCATCTGCACTTGCTTACCTTCCAGCTTCTCCAGCGCTTCATTGGTTACCTTGTGCACGTCCTGGGAAGGAACACATAGGAGAGCGGCTCTTAGCGGAAAACGAACGGGCAGCCAGGCGCATCCCAGCCCCCCCCAACAAGGCCAGCCAAGGTGAACTTGGCTGCTCAGCTCCTCGCTCCTCACCTGCTTGCCTAGCAAGAGCGCACCACACAGAGCAAAAACACCCTTCGCGACGCCTTCTGCTACGCCCTGCGAAGGGCAGAGGCACCAAACCTCACACGGCTCGACGGGGAGCATAAATCCCTCCGTGGCCGGGAGTATTCTTGCTGCGCTTCGGTGGGCCTGCACAGCCGACCCCCAGGCCCGGGCCAGCACGCCGCAGCAGCAGGCAGCCTGCGCCCCCGAGAGCAGCCCCCGCTGAGCACACGTCCCGGCCCACGCCCAGCTGCGGACTGCCTGAGGAGGGGCAGCGGACGGGCTGCCCTGCGCCTCGGCCCTCGCCACCGCCGGGGCCGGGGCCGGGGCTGGGGACATCCCCCCTGCGCCAGCCACCACCAGGCAACATGGCGGGGGGCAGGGCTTGCGCGCCTCCCCGCCGCGGCTCCGGGGCGTGCTGGCCGCAGGCCACGCCCCCTGCGGGTGGGGCGGGGGCGGCGACCGGCCCCGAGCCGCCACCGCCGTCGCCATGGGGACGGCGGGGCGGTTGCGGCGGCTTCGCGGCGGGGCCGGTCGGTTCCACCGGCACGCGGAGGTGGTCGCGAGGGAGCTGGGCGGCCGCGGCGGTGAGGAACGCGCAGCCCTTGGGCGTCGCTGCCTGGCGCGGAGCCGCGTGGCGGTGGGGCGGGCGCAGCCCGGGCCGGCTTTCGCTCTCGTCTCTCCCCGAGGGCAGGTCCCCGGGATGAGGAGCGCCGTCAAGGAGCCGCCCGCACCCCGCAGCTGCCACTACGCTGCTCGCGGCAAGCACCGCGCCTCTGCCGGCCCCGGCCCCGGCCCCCGGCCGCGCTCGCTTGTGCCCCCGAGCGGGAGGGCTGCGGCCGCAGCGCGCCGCGCTCTGAGGTGTATCCCGCGTTGCTCGCCCTGCGGCTTGCCTGGGCCATAAGTGAGAAAGGCTGTTGGATGTTGTTGTCGTTGTTTTCCCTAGCTCGTATACCGAAAGGTATTCGTGGGCATTTTCTGATGGCACTTTCCAGCGTTTGCAGTGCACGAAGCGATGTTAGATTGACACGGTACATGTCAAAGAATGACACGGTACATGTCAAAAGGACAACAGTTTGCCAGGGTCAGGAAGGCAAAGTACTCTGTGAAACTTGGCAGTAGATGATACAGTACAGTACAATATTGTCCTATCGCCCTACCCTACTGTCACCGAAATCGGCAGTAAAACTCCTTAACACCAATGTAGTATTAAGAAGCAGCATTCTCTTCATTACGGCGCCGGGTGCACGGGGGATCGCTCCGCCCAACGTGCACTGCCCCGTGTTGCATTAGCCAAAGTTTCTATTGCTTTGGTACATATGTTACCAAAAGGTGATTTCTGGTGACACATACATATGCCTTAAATTTCCCGGCATGATTATACCTATTCATTCTATTTCCTGGAACTAATTATCATATTTACATAGTCATTACGCATGCGGGCTGAGTCTCCAGGGGGCTTCTATGGGGGTCTCTGGTGGTCCCTAGTTCTTGCTGAAGAGGTGCCTTTTCCATGAACTCTGAGCTCCTTTTCCAGATATGGTCTCGGCTTGGCTCATTCCTTTGCTTGACAAAGGGTGTCTTCTTCCTAACCTTGGTTTCAGCTGGTTTCTGCTGGTTTAGCTGTACTCCTTTAGGATGTAGCAGTTCCAGGTTGCGAGAATTGTGTCTTTGGGTGCATTCTTGTCTGAAGCTCCTGGTAGTAGGCAAGAGTGTTGCACCGACCCTCAGATCTAAAGTTAATCTAAATGGAACTATTTGTAGCAACACAGGATGGGAAGCTGCACATGGATTTGACAGTAGACTGAAACGGGTTCCTACAGTGGCAGGAGATCGTTTGCATTGTAATACTAATGGCACTTTTGAGATTCGTAAACTTCACACCTACTGGCTATCCAGTCGAGGACGGACCTGCCCTAGCATGCCTAGAGCTTCAGAGTTATGCAGTATGAAACAGTCATCTGGTACCTGCATCTAGCAACGGAGCCATGGTAAGGAGACACGAGGCTATGACAACGGTTTGGGATGTGCGTGTGTACGCACCCTCAAAGCTAGTCACTTCGAAGACGATGTAAATTTTGGACCTGCAACGTTTGCCATTGTAAGGTGACATATGTTTCTGACCAAATCACCAAGCAGACTTATGGGTTAGCTTCTCATTTGACTGAACAAAAGATGTCTTACTTTGCAGCGTTTAGTACTTCAGGAACACTTGCAGAAACCTTCCATCAGCTAGACAACTTTGTCAAACAAAACACCAAGGTTACTCAACATCTGTCTGAAACTGGAAAACGCTTCGAAGAGAGAGAAGTGGAAGTGATGTATGATAATAATGAACTGGTTCGATTAGCAAAAGTAGAAACCAGTACTGGGACTAATGTTACACATCCTATGCTCATGCTGTTAATCGTCACTGTAGTGTTCCTTGTTGTAACCTTGATATGGATCTCTTATCTTAAAAATCCAGTAGTACGCATGAATGAAATACCACCTCAAGTTAAATCACATACTAAACTATTGTAATTACCACTTTCACATACATATATATATACATATCTCTGTGTGTGTGTGTCGTGTGGTGTGTGTGTGTGTGTGTGTGTGTGTATCAATGTTCTGACCCTCACCGTGCACAGGCAAGAGGGCTGGTCACTCATACGGTGAGTGTATTAAGCTCACCGTGCAACAGCAGGGAATCGTTAACTGTTGGTCTGAGCCGAGGAGCGGAAGGTGACCGACCAATAAAGCCCTACGATGGAGGAAGGCTCAGAGGGAGATGGGCAAGGGTGATGTGCCCATGAAGTTCGGGGGGATCATGGAGGGTGTGACTGTCCACAGCTGTTGCACAGAAAGCTGACTTTATCTCAACACCGAGGGCACCGGGGCTGGCCTTTGTTTTAGATAAACAGCTATGTCGTGATAGTGAGCATATTCTAGAGAGCAGTAATGGGAATCACATCGGTATTGTGACTGAACTGTCCATTGCAATTGCTGCATTAGGCTCAGTGTAACTGAGACCCGTATTACCTGTCTTGTGATTGCAGTGCATTGCTGTATCACTCTGCCAAATCAAGAATCTAGTGTAACATCAACTATCTTCAGAGAAGTAAACTTTGGTATGAAGCATTACACCCTCCATAGTCCATGCGTGGAATATTTAAAAGACCTTGGTCAGGGAGTCCCTCTGACCTCTGAAACCACCTCCTGCAGCCCATACGTGTCACGTCACGCATGGCATAAGGAACCACGGACAGCAGTGGCTCGCTAAAATGGCCTGGCAAACTGCTGCTTTGCTCTCCCACTGTCCTCCGAGTCTAGGAGGACTTCTGCATTTACACTTTAAGGAAAGCTCTCTTGCTTTCCCCGGTTTCCTCCCCCGCTTTCCTCATTCTCCAGCAATAGCCCTTCGCTGTGTGCGAAAAATGCTGGAAGGAGTGGCGAAGGCCTAGCCAGTTCTGCGGGTGACATCTTAATTACGGGAACGAGTCGATCAGAGTGCCAGAAGGATTTCAAGAGGTGCCGTCAAGGACAGAGCAGTCTGCCTCAAAAGGAGGCAGGAAAGGCACACTAAGTAGCCCATCACCACCGCTGCTCAAATCTTGCAGGCTTTATTCAGTGAACTCTGTTGTTTCCAGCAGAGTGCCACGCAGAGTCCTCTTCGGTGGGTACCGCATCACCGTGGACCCTCAGTCGATACACGCATGTGTATTCCGCGTGGCCCCAGTTGCTCAGCACCTCCAGCTTCACGTATTGTATGGAGTCAGAGTGCTCATTCTGAAATGAGAAGAAAGAAGCTGTCTTTTCCTCTCTATCCTTTGACTACTTAGAGCTTCTCCCCTGCCAGCTACACTTCTCCCTCCTCTTCCTCCTCTCCTACGCTTCTCCTGCCTCTTCCTCACCGTACCTTCAGCTGGAAAGTCTCAAAGGCATGTTCTGCAGCCATGTACGTGAACCTCTGCTAGGAACAGCCCCTGCTCCTCGTTTTCTGCCTTCATCCCCTACACAAAGACGGGGGGGGGAGAAAACAAGAGAGTGAGTACACAGCGGGAAGACGCAGCTTCCCTAGGCGAACTAACGAAGCGGCCAGAATGAGGCCTAGGTGGCAGTGTTGGGAAGAGCAACTTTGGGTGTGCAGGAAAGAGAATTGGCACCAAGGAGGAAAGAGCAAGTAGGGGCAAGCTTCATTATTTGGGAGGAGTCGTGGCAGAGCCAGTGTGCCAGCTCCCGTAACTCAGGGCTCATTTAGTAGCGCGTGGCCCCCGAAATGGGAAGCTTTGCTTCAAGTGCACACCACAAAGGAAAGGAGTGTAAAGGAAATGGAGTAACTCAAAGCAATTTGTTTCTTCTCCAGGCTCGGAGGAAGTCACGGGCCTGGGAGAACCCTCCCGGCATTGCGGGACCCGTATTCACCCGCCCGCCGCTGCCCTTGCTACAAGGCTTAGAAATGCTCCTCACAACCCCCCGACTCTAGAAACCACTTACATAGACAGCAAAGTCCTTTGGAGCACTGGAGATGTTTTCTCCAGGGGACACTCTCACTGAAATATGTTCCAGAGTAACAGCTCGTGGAAAGATTGCTTTAGGCAGCTTGATGAAGACATGACCCTGACTCCCGGCGAAAGACCAGCAGTTTCCCGGCTGATTTGCAGGCTGAAAGAAGAACAATGCACACTGTTCATGTGGCAAAGGGAAACTCTCAACAGTGCATTTGATCCCCCCCGCCAGCTTGCTTGCTCTCTGTTTCTTGGTGGGCCTACCTCAAGGAGAACCTCAGGAGACTTCATGGAGTGCAGCAATGGCAGCCCAGCCCAGTAGAGTATTCCTCTGGTATTGCGGAAGGAGGTAGAAGTCTCGGAATGCACGATGGTAGCCCCTGAAACACGAATGCACCCATCAAGTCCTGCCTTCCCTCGAGGACTGCATCTGTTTCTAGGGCTGTGATCTATCCGGAGGATCTCAGGAACCACGCAGGCTGCGCACCTGTCCTCACACAAGCAACAGAGACGCTCCCCTACGACACTTATTTCAGTTCCTGACATGCATGAATGCCAGGCACACTCGGAGAGAAAAGGACTTCTTGAACAACCGTCTTGTATGTGAACAGTCGCAGCCCTGCTACCTGCCTCCTTTCCCTCCACTCTTACTTCCATGGACTCCACATAGGGCTCCCCAAGGAGGAACCAAGGGATGCCGACTTAGCTGTGTCCTAATGAACACTGCCACCGTGATGCCTCTTTGCACTGCACTGTCAACTTGAAAAATGCTACTACGTCTTCCTAGATCTCCAGCAGTGATAGTCACCTCTGTCTTCCTTGCGTGAGCCCCCTGCAACACACAGCAGGGACTCATTCAGCTGTGCTAATGGGCCGTGGAAAAGGAAAGCTAACATAGGCCTAAGCATAGACAGGAGGTGCCCTGGCTTGCTTGTTCCTCTGCCTTTAGAGCCGCACCTGATGCTTTGCGGGCAAAATCCGGCATCTGGACTTGGTTATATTCCAGCTTCTCCAGTGCTTCATCGATTAACTTCTGAGCATCCTGGGAAGGAACACCAAAGAGAGCAGGTATTAGCGGCAAGGAGGCACATGCCAGCTCCCCTACTGGGCCAGCTAAGGTGAACTTGGCTGTTGCACTCTGCCCTAAGGAGCTTGGCAATTCCCTGAAAAGCTCCCAGGTTTGCTCGGCTCTCATTGGCCAGTATCAGAATAGCGGGGCTGCTCACTCCAGCGCTCCGAAAGCTGAAGTTGCGGCAACGTCTTTCTTCCTCTTACAATGCACAGGGGCAGGCCATTGGCAGCGGCCTCTCTCTGGCTCGCCACCAGCTCCCTCCTTGCTTTGCAGGAGCTACTCCTGGAGCTGAAGGACACCTTTTCTAGGGCAGAACACTTGTGCTGACAGTGCCTGCACAGGGGTCGTAGGAGGCCAAGCAAACGGCTGAGGAGAGAGCCTTCATGGCCCACAGCGCTTATGACACAGCCCCTTTTCCAACTGCATTCCCCAGAGCAGGAGAGCAGGAACCCTGGCTGTAACAGCGGCTTGCCCCTGCGTCGGCAAAGCCAACGTGAACCCAAGGCTGCCAGGCGCGACTCAGGGAGCTGCGTTACAAGGTCTCCCGGAGAACTGGCTGCCACATCAGCAGCAGGTGGAAATAGGGGCTGCAGGGACTGTCCTTCCAGTTTGTTCCCAGAGATGATACCTAGACCGAGAGGAAGAGGAGCTGAAGACAAGTGAAAGTCCCTTTGCGGCCCTCTGCTGCCCTGCAAGGAGCATGGAGCCACAGAAGAAGCAACTGCAGATACCCATCATACTTGTTGCAGCAGCACAAGCCTTTCTGCTGCCTCTGGCAGGGAACCCTACTAGCATACGTGCCGGGCTGAGGAAAAAAATCTCTGACGAGAGCCTCCTGCAATGGCCCCTTACCCGTCCTGTCATGCCCGGGAGCTCAGTCTGCTTCAGGGCTTCGCCGAGAGCGCGCCGGGCAATGTCCTTTGTGCTCCATCGCAGAGCGTGAAGGACTTCCTGGAGCTCACGCAGCTGTCCTTGGAGGGTCTCGATTTCACCGAGTACTGCTCCTAACACCTCATCCGCTTGCCTGGAAGAAGTGCGCCACAGAGACAGAGACCACTGTTCTGGCGGGCTGCTGCTATGCCACGGGAATGGGAGAGAGGCAACAAAGCTCCCTGAGGTGACTGGCAGCATCAGGTGGCTGGACTCCCATCAGTGGCTGAGAGCTGCAGAAGCAGCTGCAGCATGGCGACTACCCCTATGGCCCTTGTCAAGCAGCAGAAAGGTGGAGCTTCCAACAGCCCAGCCCTAGCTAAGGGGCTCACGCAGGGCTTGCTCCAGGCCTCGAAGGCACCTCGACATAGAGCTGACCACCGGGGAGAAAGGCAAGGCGCAAAGGCAGACAGGGCAGTGGGGGAAGAGCTGTGGGAATTGTGTCGCGTGAAGATGGTGTGAGACGGGACTGGAGCTCCTCTAGAGCATCATCTAGTCAAGAGGAAATCATTTTTACCTCTGCGTCTTCACGTGCACGCCAGAGAGAGGAAACTCCTCCTAGAGGGACAAGAAAGGCAACATTCAGTCCAAACACTAACAGGCCTGCTGCAGAAATGAAGCTCTACGGCCTTTACAGCAACGGGAAGCAAACAGGCACAGACACCGTGCCTCCGGGGACTCCGCTACTCCCCTATCATGCACTGGGAAATGATCACGACAGACTGCCAGGCAAGAGAACACAGTTCACACTGGCTATTGTGGTATTCGAGAAGCATCTAGCCTTTGAAATTTCCTGGAATTCAACAGATCGATTCTTAAAAAGCCCTTCTACTATAAAGTTGCTTGCTTAATCAGGCACACACACACCTATTTTTTAGGGGTTGCTACGCTGAACGGCTGGGCAAAGAATGAGCCAAACCAAAAGACTCAAGATTTCCAAAGCAACACAGTGCTTTGCAGAAACTTACAGACCCACACCTGCAGAACAGCGGAGCATGTTCAGCTCTCTGCTATGTCTGGTGCCCAGACCAATTCACCTTCACCTGACAGACCTGGCAATGTGGCTCGTGGACCTTGCCCTAGCCCCCGAAAGAAAGGCACTTTTAACAAAGCCGCACTTGATGCCCTTGAGCTAAGGCTGGCAGAAGCAGCCTTCATTTGAGGCACTCAGAAGGTCACCTGCTGGCAGACAGCTTTAAAATAGGAGAAGATGCAGGCCTTCGCTGCTGCTCTGCTCGTCCAGATGCTTTCGTCATCAAGCAGCCCCACGTGGTAAACACCTGTCAGTCACAAACCAAAGCTCTATTTACACTTGGAACTTGCTCATGCCGGAAGAGTTGTGTGCAAGCAGGGCTCCAGTGCTTCAGGCATGCAAGCGCTTCTGAGGCTGCAGACTACTTGGGAAGGGTGGCAAGCCAACCCTGGGGAGCTCCCGGGCTTTTTTAGCGCTTCGTGAGACCTTAACCAGCTGCCTCCCTCCACAGGGCTGCCTGCTCCACTCCGAGGGTCGGGCACACACGCCATCATTGTCTCTCCACTCTTCTTCTTGGGAAGAGAGAACGATGGAAGAGGGGCCTCCGAACAGATGAAGAGTCCTTCCCTGGGACATGCTCCTTTCTCCTGAAGGAAGCTTCTCCACTTCCTGGGGCGAACAGGGCAGGCTAGCCACTGCCTCTCCCCAGGCTTAGGAGAACTGGCTTCAGCTCTGGGCAAAAGCAAGGCACCCTCTTCCCATCCCCACCCCCCTTGCTCGGAGGCACGTGCAAGCGGGGCACCCCTCTCTCAGGGACCTCCTGCTCCTACTTGCGCTCCTCTGGCCACAGCCGTCTACGTGGACCCAGGCAGAAGGAAGCACTGGCTCTCTCGTAAAGAACCACCGTTACTTGCAGCCTCTACAGACACTCACCAAAAAGGCAGGAAAACAGAGCAAGCAGCACCAGCAGAACCGTCTTCCGAGCCTTCATTTGCCTATGGAGGAGCACGGAGGAAAAGAAGGCTGAAGCTGGCTGCAGCTCTGCAGCTCCTAAGCACACTCCAGAGCAGCAGTAGCGACTGCAGCTCTTGCAGCTGCCATTCCTGACTTGGCAAGTGGCCTGCTCCCGCACGAGCTCCAGCCAGTGGTCGCGTTTTCACCCGCGGTGGCAATGGGGCATTCGGGAGGGCGAGGATTGGAACTGAGCAGCTAGGGATGGAGGATTAACTCCAGAACAGGAGAAGCAGTGCCAAGGAAAGCCAGGGCCGTGCTTCCTGCCTATGGCAGTAGAGGCGATTCTTTGCAGACGGAAGGGACATCATTCACACCTGTTTCTCCTGCCCACCATCCAATCGGTGCTTGCGCCCATACACTTCTCCCCCCACTCGCAAGAAAAGATTCTCCCTCAGCTTTACCTTGCAGTAGTGCCCACAACTTGGAGCACAAAGCGCTGAGGAAACATCACGCTCAGCAGCAGGAAATGCAAGATGAGCCCGAAAGCTCCTGAAAAACAGTCACGATGCAAAAAGTC
Source organism: Apteryx mantelli (assembly GCF_036417845.1). Classification (NCBI taxonomy): domain Eukaryota; kingdom Metazoa; phylum Chordata; class Aves; order Apterygiformes; family Apterygidae; genus Apteryx; species Apteryx mantelli. The sequence goes on along the minus strand of NW_027118792.1, from coordinate 1,161,288 downwards.
CAGTGAGCTCATGCAGAATTCTAGGTTAAGGTTCTACTCGTCCTCTTGGTGTCAGCAGAGGGCAGGAGGCATTCTCCTCTTTCGGGCACTTGCTCCTGCTTCTGTCAGTTGCTCTGCAGCTGCAAGCAGCACAGGGCAAGGGAAATGAATTCCCTTCAGTCCAAAAATCACTAATTCGTGAGGTCATTTTTCCCTGTTAGGGCTACAGAGGGTCGGCCTCTTAGTTCATGAGCAGAGCTGCCTTTCATGGTCCCTAGGACCTTGCGGCACAGCCTAAGGCCAGGGCTTCTGGCAGCTCCTGCTCTGCCTCTGACCACCTCGTTCACCTTCCATGAAACGATCCGCATTGCGAATGTAAATAAGCAGAGGGAGCTGCACTTAAGAATCGTCTCAGCTTCCTTTTACCTGGACGCTGAAGCTGGCGTTGGTCCTGCCCGTAGACTCCAGGGCTCTGGAGAACAGGCCCTTGGCTCGCAGGTTGCCTACGAGAAAGAAAAGGGTCTGAGGCACACAGGGCACGCACTATCTGCTGTTGCCTTCAGCCAGCTTTACACTGAGCTCGGAGGCTGTCCTTGTGCTCTTCCCCCGTCCATCCCCCACACACACCCCCACCCCAGGCTGATTAGGTGCAAAAGGCACTTGAGGAAAAGAGAGCAGGCTTCCTAAAACTCTCCAAAGCAGCACATCCGTACCAGCGTACGTCTTGGCCTCGGTTTCTGAACATAGGTGCAGAGACGCAGCTGCCAAGCATCCTGTTCACTCAGCTGTGGCCCAAAAGCGCTCTGATCTCCTTGCCGTCACGACAGAGAGTGAGCAAGCGGCAGGGGCAGCCCACAGCTGCCGCCGCCCTGCTCTTGCTACCTCACACGGCGGCGATGGCTTGTGATGTCAACGGCGGTCGGTGACGTCACAGCAGAAAAGGCAGCGCCACGTTTCCAGGCCAAGCTCAACCTGACAGGAAACAGGAGTTGCTCTCCTCTTCAGCAGAGAGGCAATCCTCGGAAATCACAATGTCTCCTACCAAGTATTCAACTCTTTGAAGTCCCAGCCAGGAGGCAGCGATTTGGGAGCCACCAGCAGCCTTGTCTAGTGCCTGCTTTGACACTTTTTGACCCCCAGGGCCTTCAGAGCTAACTGAAGTGAGCAGCCACGTACACTCAGCAGTTCTCTGCCAGGGGCTCAGCTTCACGGTGGCGGCTCTTTTCTTGTAGCCTGAGCAAGGCACGGTGCCATAAGAGAAGGGCTGGGCCTGCAGCTTGGCCTCTGCTTGCTGCTCTGGGCACCGGGCTCTTGACTGCAGAGGACAGGAGACATGCTTAGAGGAGGGCAAGGGAGCATATCTGACTCTACTTTGTTTGCTACCTCATGGCATCTCCAGGGACTGCAATCAGCCCCCAATTTCCCTATGGAAAACGAAGGCTATATTTTTTTCCCTTTCTCCCCCCAAAGTAACGATTCACGGAGTCAGCAAAGAGTTTTGGTGCCACGCCAGGACAGTCTGGCAAATTAAGTTGGAGGCAAGTCAACAGTGCTGGCTGCCAGTGCCCACCTGTGCTCACTAAGTAGTGCCAACGAAAGCTAGGGCCCTACTTCCTGCCTATGGCAGTAGAGGCGATTCTTTGGAGACGGAAGGGACACCATTCACACCTGTTTCTCCTGACCGCCATCCAGTCAGTACTTGTGCCAATACAGTTCTCCCCCCTCTCTCAAGAAAAAGATGCCTGTCGTGGGTCTGTCAACCTGAGAAGTGCTACTACGTGTTCCTAGATCTCCAGCAGTGATAGTCACCTCTGTCTTCCTTGCATGAGCCCCCTGGAACACACAGCAGGGACTCATTCAACTATCCCAGAAGGCTGTGGAAAAGGAAAGCTAACACAGCCACCCCCTACATTACACACTCTGTCAGTCACTGCGCCTTTCGAGCATGCGGCACCCCTCGACTTTTGACCCTGTCTCTCCTGCCACTGGGGACCTTCAAATGCACATCTCGTCCAGCTAGACAGCAGGCGCTCTGCAAGGCGCCCTGCCTTCGCTGCTCGGGTGCTCTAGCCGCACCTGACCATTTGTGGGCATAATCAGGCATCTGCACTTGCTTACCTTCCAGCTTCTCCAGCGCTTCATTGGTTACCTTGTGCACGTCCTGGGAAGGAACACATAGGAGAGCGGCTCTTAGCGGGAAAACGAACGGGCAGCCAGGCGCATCCCAGCCCCCCCAACAAGGCCAGCCAAGGTGAACTTGGCTGCTCAGCTCCTCGCTCCTCACCTGCTTGCCTAGCAAGAGCGCACCACACAGAGCAAAAACACCCTTCGCGACGCCTTCTGCTACGCCCTGCGAAGGGCAGAGGCACCAAACCTCACACGGCTCGACGGGGAGCATAAATCCCTCCGTGGCCGGGAGTATTCTTGCTGCGCTTCGGTGGGCCTGCACAGCCGACCCCAGCCCGGCCAGCACGCTGCAGCAGCAGGCAGCCTGCGCCCCCGAGAGCAGCCCCCGCTGAGCACACGTCCCGGCCCACGCCCAGCTGCGGACTGCCTGAGGAGGGCAGCGGACGGGCTGCCCTGCGCCTCGGCCCTCGCCACCGCCGGGGCCGGGGCCGGGGCTGGGGACATCCCCCCTGCGCCAGCCACCACCAGGCAACATGGCGGGGGGCAGGGCTTGCGCGCCTCCCCGCCGCGGCTCCGGGGCGTGCTGGCCGCAGGCCACGCCCCCTGCGGGTGGGGCGGGGCGGCGACCGGCCCCGAGCCGCCACCGCCGTCGCCATGGGGACGGCGGGCGGTTGCGGCGGCTTCGCGCGGGGCCGGTCGGTTCCACCGGCACGCGGAGGGGTCGCGAGGGAGCTGGGCGGCCGCGGCGGTGAGGAACGCGCAGCCCTTGGGCGTCGCTGCCTGGCGCGGAGCCGCGTGGCGGTGGGGCGGGCGCAGCCCGGGCCGGCTTTCGCTCTCGTCTCTCCCCGAGGCAGGTCCCCGGGATGAGGAGCGCCGTCAAGGAGCCGCCCGCACCCCGCAGCTGCCACTACGCTGCTCGCGGCAAGCACCGCGCCTCTGCCGGCCCCGGCCCCGGCCCCGGCCGCGCTCGCTTGTGCCCCCGAGCGGGAGGGCTGCGGCCGCAGCGCGCCGCGCTCTGAGGTGTATCCCGCGTTGCTCGCCCTGCGGCTTGCCTGGGCCATAAGTGAGAAGGCTGTTGGATGTTGTTGTCGTTGTTTTCCCTAGCTCGTATACCGAAGGTATTCGTGGGCATTTTCTGATGGCACTTTCCAGCGTTTGCAGTGCACGAAGCGATGTTAGATTGACACGGTACATGTCAAAGAATGACACGGTACATGTCAAAAGGACAACAGTTTGCCAGGGTCAGGGAAGGCAAAGTACTCTGTGAAACTTGGCAAGTAGATGATACAGTACAGTACAATATTGTCCTATCGCCCTACCCTACTGTCACCGAAATCGGCAGTAAAACTCCTTAACACCAATGTAGTATTAAGAAGCAGGCATTCTCTTCATTACGGCGCCGGGTGCACGGGGGATCGCTCCGCCCAACGTGCACGCCCCGTGTTGCATTAGCCAAAGTTTCTATTGCTTTGGTACATATGTTACCAAAAGGTGATTTCGGTGACACATACATATGCCTTAAATTTCCCGGCATGATTATACCTATTCATTCTATTTCCTGGAACTAATTATCATATTTACATAGTCATTACGCATGCGGGCTGAGTCTCCAGGGGGCTTCTATGGGGGTCTCTGGTGGTCCCTAGTTCTTGCTGAAGAGGTGCCTTTTCCATGAACTCTGAGCTCCTTTTCCAGATATGGTCTCGGCTTGGCTCATTCCTTTGCTTGACAAAGGTGTCTTCTTCCTAACCTTGGTTTCAGCTGGTTTCTGCTGGTTTAGCTGTACTCCTTTAGGATGTAGCAGTTCCAGTTGCGAGAATTGTGTCTTTGGGTGCATTCTTGTCTGAAGCTCCTGGTAGTAGGCAAGAGTGTTGCACCGACCCTCAGATCTAAAGTTAATCTAAATGGAACTATTTGTAGCAACACAGGATGGGAAGCTGCACATGGATTTGACAGTAGACTGAAACGGGTTCCTACAGTGGCAGGAGATCGTTTGCATTGTAATACTAATGGCACTTTTGAGATTCGTAAACTTCACACCTACTGGCTATCCAGTCGAGGACGGACCTGCCCTAGCATGCCTAGAGCTTCAGAGTTATGCAGTATGAAACAGTCATCTGGTACCTGCATCTAGCAACGGAGCCATGGTAAGGAGACACGAGGCTATGACAACGGTTTGGGATGTGCGTGTGTACGCACCCTCAAAGCTAGTCACTTCGAAGACGATGTAAATTTTGGACCTGGCAACGTTTGCCATTGTAAGGTGACATATGTTTCTGACCAAATCACCAAGCAGACTTATGGGTTAGCTTCTCATTTGACTGAACAAAAGATGTCTTACTTTGCAGCGTTTAGTACTTCAGGAACACTTGCAGAAACCTTCCATCAGCTAGACAACTTTGTCAAACAAAACACCAAGGTTACTCAACATCTGTCTGAAACTGGAAAACGCTTCGAAGAGAGAGAAGTGGAAGTGATGTATGATAATAATGAACTGGTTCGATTAGCAAAAGTAGAAACCAGTACTGGGACTAATGTTACATCCTATGCTCATGCTGTTAATCGTCACTGTAGTGTTCCTTGTTGTAACCTTGATATGGATCTCTTATCTTAAAAATCCAGTAGTACGCATGAATGAAATACCACCTCAAGTTAAATCACATACTAAACTATTGTAAATTACCACTTTCACATACATATATATATACATATCTCTGTGTGTGTGTGTGTGTGTGTGTGTGTGTGTGTGTGTGTGTGTGTATCAATGTTCTGACCCTCACCGTGCACAGGCAAGAGGGCTGGTCACTCATACGGTGAGTGTATTAAGCTCACCGTGCAACAGCAGGAATCGTTAACTGTTGGTCTGAGCCGAGGAGCGGAAGGTGACCGACCAATAAAGCCCTACGATGGAGGAAGGCTCAGAGGAGATGGGCAAGGGTGATGTGCCCATGAAGTTCGGGGGATCATGGAGGGTGTGACTGTCCACAGCTGTTGCACAGAAAGCTGACTTTATCTCAACACCGAGGGCACCGGGGCTGGCCTTTGTTTTAGATAAACAGCTATGTCGTGATAGTGAGCATATTCTAGAGAGCAGTAATGGGAATCACATCGGTATTGTGACTGAACTGTCCATTGCAATTGCTGCATTAGGCTCAGTGTAACTGAGACCCGTATTACCTGTCTTGTGATTGCAGTGCATTGCTGTATCACTCTGCCAAATCAAGAATCTAGTGTAACATCAACTATCTTCAGAGAAGTAAACTTTGGTATGAAGCATTACACCCTCCATAGTCCATGCGTGGAATATTTAAAAGACCTTGGTCAGGGAGTCCCTCTGACCTCTGAAACCACCTCCTGCAGCCCATACGTGTCACGTCACGCATGGCATAAGGAACCACGGACAGCAGTGGCTCGCTAAAATGGCCTGGCAAACTGCTGCTTTGCTCTCCCACTGTCCTCCGAGTCTAGGAGGACTTCTGCATTTACACTTTAAGGAAAGCTCTCTTGCTTTCCCCGGTTTCCTCCCCGCTTTCCTCATTCTCCAGCAATAGCCCTTCGCTGTGTGCGAAAAATGCTGGAAGGAGTGGCGAAGGCCTAGCCAGTTCTGCGGGTGACATCTTAATTACGGGAACGAGTCGATCAGAGTGCCAAGAAGGATTTCAAGAGGTGCCGTCAAGGACAGAGCAGTCTGCCTCAAAAGGAGGCAGGAAAGGCACACTAAGTAGCCCATCACCACCGCTGCTCAAATCTTGCAGGCTTTATTCAGTGAACTCTGTTGTTTCCAGCAGAGTGCCACGCAGAGTCCTCTTCGGTGGGTACCGCATCACCGTGGACCCTCAGTCGATACACGCATGTGTATTCCGCGTGGCCCCAGTTGCTCAGCACCTCCAGCTTCACGTATTGTATGGAGTCAGAGTGCTCATTCTGAAATGAGAAGAAAGAAGCTGTCTTTTCCTCTCTATCCTTTGACTACTTAGAGCTTCTCCCCTGCCAGCTACACTTCTCCTCCTCTTCCTCCTCTCCTACGCTTCTCCTGCCTCTTCCTCACCGTACCTTCAGCTGGAAAGTCTCAAAGGCATGTTCTGCAGCCATGTACGTGAACTCTGCTAGGAACAGCCCCTGCTCCTCGTTTTCTGCCTTCATCCCCTACACAAAGACGGGGGGGGGAGAAAACAAGAGAGTGAGGTACACAGCGGGAAGACGCAGCTTCCCTAGGCGAACTAACGAAGCGGCCAGAATGAGGCCTAGGTGGCAGTGTTGGGAAGAGCAACTTTGGGTGTGCAGGAAAGAGAATTGGCACCAAGGAGGAAAGAGCAAGTAGGGGCAAGCTTCATTATTTGGGAGGAGTCGTGGCAGAGCCAGTGTGCCAGCTCCCGTAACTCAGGGCTCATTTAGTAGCGCGTGGCCCCCGAAATGGGAAGCTTTGCTTCAAGTGCACACCACAAAGGAAAGGAGTGTAAAGGAAATGGAGTAACTCAAAGCAATTTGTTTCTTCTCCAGGCTCGGAGGAAGTCACGGGCCTGGGAGAACCCTCCCGGCATTGCGGGACCCGTATTCACCCGCCCGCCGCTGCCCTTGCTACAAGGCTTAGAAATGCTCCTCACAACCCCCCGACTCTAGAAACCACTTACATAGACAGCAAAGTCCTTTGGAGCACTGGAGATGTTTTCTCCAGGGGACACTCTCACTGAAATATGTTCCAGAGTAACAGCTCGTGGAAAGATTGCTTTAGGCAGCTTGATGAAGACATGACCCTGACTCCCGGCGAAAGACCAGCAGTTTCCCGGCTGATTTGCAGGCTGAAAGAAGAACAATGCACACTGTTCATGTGGCAAAGGGAAACTCTCAACAGTGCATTTGATCCCCCCCGCCAGCTTGCTTGCTCTCTGTTTCTTGGTGGGCCTACCTCAAGGAGAACCTCAGGAGACTTCATGGAGTGCAGCAATGGCAGCCCAGCCCAGTAGAGTATTCCTCTGGTATTGCGGAAGGAGGTAGAAGTCTCGGAATGCACGATGGTAGCCCCTGAAACACGAATGCACCCATCAAGTCCTGCCTTCCCTCGAGGACTGCATCTGTTTCTAGGGCTGTGATCTATCCGGAGGATCTCAGGAACCACGCAGGCTGCGCACCTGTCCTCACACAAGCAACAGAGACGCTCCCCTACGACACTTATTTCAGTTCCTGACATGCATGAATGCCAGGCACACTCGGAGAGAAAAGGACTTCTTGAACAACCGTCTTGTATGTGAACAGTCGCAGCCCTGCTACCTGCCTCCTTTCCCTCCACTCTTACTTCCATGGACTCCACATAGGGCTCCCCAAGGAGGAACCAAGGGATGCCGACTTAGCTGTGTCCTAATGAACACTGCCACCGTGATGCCTCTTTGCACTGCACTGTCAACTTGAAAAATGCTACTACGTCTTCCTAGATCTCCAGCAGTGATAGTCACCTCTGTCTTCCTTGCGTGAGCCCCCTGCAACACACAGCAGGGACTCATTCAGCTGTGCTAATGGGCCGTGGAAAAGGAAAGCTAACATAGGCCTAAGCATAGACAGGAGGTGCCCTGGCTTGCTTGTTCCTCTGCCTTTAGAGCCGCACCTGATGCTTTGCGGGCAAAATCCGGCATCTGGACTTGGTTATATTCCAGCTTCTCCAGTGCTTCATCGATTAACTTCTGAGCATCCTGGGAAGGAACACCAAAGAGAGCAGGTATTAGCGGCAAGGAGGCACATGCCAGCTCCCCTACTGGGCCAGCTAAGGTGAACTTGGCTGTTGCACTCTGCCCTAAGGAGCTTGGCAATTCCCTGAAAAGCTCCCAGGTTTGCTCGGCTCTCATTGGCCAGTATCAGAATAGCGGGGCTGCTCACTCCAGCGCTCCGAAAGCTGAAGTTGCGGCAACGTCTTTCTTCCTCTTACAATGCACAGGGGCAGGCCATTGGCAGCGGCCTCTCTCTGGCTCGCCACCAGCTCCCTCCTTGCTTTGCAGGAGCTACTCCTGGAGCTGAAGGACACCTTTTCTAGGGCAGAACACTTGTGCTGACAGTGCCTGCACAGGGGTCGTAGGAGGCCAAGCAAACGGCTGAGGAGAGAGCCTTCATGGCCCACAGCGCTTATGACACAGCCCCTTTTCCAACTGCATTCCCCAGAGCAGGAGAGCAGGAACCCTGGCTGTAACAGCGGCTTGCCCCTGCGTCGGCAAAGCCAACGTGAACCCAAGGCTGCCAGGCGCGACTCAGGGAGCTGCGTTACAAGGTCTCCCGGAGAACTGGCTGCCACATCAGCAGCAGGTGGAAATAGGGGCTGCAGGGACTGTCCTTCCAGTTTGTTCCCAGAGATGATACCTAGACCGAGAGGAAGAGGAGCTGAAGACAAGTGAAAGTCCCTTTGCGGCCCTCTGCTGCCCTGCAAGGAGCATGGAGCCACAGAAGAAGCAACTGCAGATACCCATCATACTTGTTGCAGCAGCACAAGCCTTTCTGCTGCCTCTGGCAGGGAACCCTACTAGCATACGTGCCGGGCTGAGGAAAAAAATCTCTGACGAGAGCCTCCTGCAATGGCCCCTTACCCGTCCTGTCATGCCCGGGAGCTCAGTCTGCTTCAGGGCTTCGCCGAGAGCGCGCCGGGCAATGTCCTTTGTGCTCCATCGCAGAGCGTGAAGGACTTCCTGGAGCTCACGCAGCTGTCCTTGGAGGGTCTCGATTTCACCGAGTACTGCTCCTAACACCTCATCCGCTTGCCTGGAAGAAGTGCGCCACAGAGACAGAGACCACTGTTCTGGCGGGCTGCTGCTATGCCACGGGAATGGGAGAGAGGCAACAAAGCTCCCTGAGGTGACTGGCAGCATCAGGTGGCTGGACTCCCATCAGTGGCTGAGAGCTGCAGAAGCAGCTGCAGCATGGCGACTACCCCTATGGCCCTTGTCAAGCAGCAGAAAGGTGGAGCTTCCAACAGCCCAGCCCTAGCTAAGGGGCTCACGCAGGGCTTGCTCCAGGCCTCGAAGGCACCTCGACATAGAGCTGACCACCGGGGAGAAAGGCAAGGCGCAAAGGCAGACAGGGCAGTGGGGGAAGAGCTGTGGGAATTGTGTCGCGTGAAGATGGTGTGAGACGGGACTGGAGCTCCTCTAGAGCATCATCTAGTCAAGAGGAAATCATTTTTACCTCTGCGTCTTCACGTGCACGCCAGAGAGAGGAAACTCCTCCTAGAGGGACAAGAAAGGCAACATTCAGTCCAAACACTAACAGGCCTGCTGCAGAAATGAAGCTCTACGGCCTTTACAGCAACGGGAAGCAAACAGGCACAGACACCGTGCCTCCGGGGACTCCGCTACTCCCCTATCATGCACTGGGAAATGATCACGACAGACTGCCAGGCAAGAGAACACAGTTCACACTGGCTATTGTGGTATTCGAGAAGCATCTAGCCTTTGAAATTTCCTGGAATTCAACAGATCGATTCTTAAAAAGCCCTTCTACTATAAAGTTGCTTGCTTAATCAGGCACACACACACCTATTTTTTAGGGGTTGCTACGCTGAACGGCTGGGCAAAGAATGAGCCAAACCAAAAGACTCAAGATTTCCAAAGCAACACAGTGCTTTGCAGAAACTTACAGACCCACACCTGCAGAACAGCGGAGCATGTTCAGCTCTCTGCTATGTCTGGTGCCCAGACCAATTCACCTTCACCTGACAGACCTGGCAATGTGGCTCGTGGACCTTGCCCTAGCCCCCGAAAGAAAGGCACTTTTAACAAAGCCGCACTTGATGCCCTTGAGCTAAGGCTGGCAGAAGCAGCCTTCATTTGAGGCACTCAGAAGGTCACCTGCTGGCAGACAGCTTTAAAATAGGAGAAGATGCAGGCCTTCGCTGCTGCTCTGCTCGTCCAGATGCTTTCGTCATCAAGCAGCCCCACGTGGTAAACACCTGTCAGTCACAAACCAAAGCTCTATTTACACTTGGAACTTGCTCATGCCGGAAGAGTTGTGTGCAAGCAGGGCTCCAGTGCTTCAGGCATGCAAGCGCTTCTGAGGCTGCAGACTACTTGGGAAGGGTGGCAAGCCAACCCTGGGGAGCTCCCGGGCTTTTTTAGCGCTTCATGAGACCTTAACCAGCTGCCTCCCTCCACAGGGCTGCCTGCTCCACTCCGAGGGTCGGGCACACACGCCATCATTGTCTCTCCACTCTTCTTCTTGGGAAGAGAGAACGATGGAAGAGGGGCCTCCGAACAGATGAAGAGTCCTTCCCTGGGACATGCTCCTTTCTCCTGAAGGAAGCTTCTCCACTTCCTGGGGCGAACAGGGCAGGCTAGCCACTGCCTCTCCCCAGGCTTAGGAGAACTGGCTTCAGCTCTGGGCAAAAGCAAGGCACCCTCTTCCCATCCCCACCCCCCTTGCTCGGAGGCACGTGCAAGCGGGGCACCCCTCTCTCAGGGACCTCCTGCTCCTACTTGCGCTCCTCTGGCCACAGCCGTCTACGTGGACCCAGGCAGAAGGAAGCACTGGCTCTCTCGTAAAGAACCACCGTTACTTGCAGCCTCTACAGACACTCACCAAAAAGGCAGGAAAACAGAGCAAGCAGCACCAGCAGAACCGTCTTCCGAGCCTTCATTTGCCTATGGAGGAGCACGGAGGAAAAGAAGGCTGAAGCTGGCTGCAGCTCTGCAGCTCCTAAGCACACTCCAGAGCAGCAGTAGCGACTGCAGCTCTTGCAGCTGCCATTCCTGACTTGGCAAGTGGCCTGCTCCCGCACGAGCTCCAGCCAGTGGTCGCGTTTTCACCCGCGGTGGCAATGGGGCATTCGGGAGGGCGAGGATTGGAACTGAGCAGCTAGGGATGGAGGATTAACTCCAGAACAGGAGAAGCAGTGCCAAGGAAAGCCAGGGCCGTGCTTCCTGCCTATGGCAGTAGAGGCGATTCTTTGCAGACGGAAGGGACATCATTCACACCTGTTTCTCCTGCCCACCATCCAATCGGTGCTTGCGCCCATACACTTCTCCCCCCACTCGCAAGAAAAGATTCTCCCTCAGCTTTACCTTGCAGTAGTGCCCACAACTTGGAGCACAAAGCGCTGAGGAAACATCACGCTCAGCAGCAGGAAATGCAAGATGAGCCCGAAAGCTCCTGAAAAACAGTCACGATGCAAAAAGTCCAGTGAGCTCATGCAGAATTCTAGGTTAAGGTTCTACTCGTCCTCTTGGTGTCAGCAGAGGGCAGGAGGCATTCTCCTCTTTCGGGCACTTGCTCCTGCTTCTGTCAGTTGCTCTGCAGCTGCAAGCAGCACAGGGCAAGGGAAATGAATTCCCTTCAGTCCAAAAATCACTAATTCGTGAGGTCATTTTTCCCTGTTAGGGCTACAGAGGGTCGGCCTCTTAGTTCATGAGCAGAGCTGCCTTTCATGGTCCCTAGGACCTTGCGGCACAGCCTAAGGCCAGGGCTTCTGGCAGCTCCTGCTCTGCCTCTGACCACCTCGTTCACCTTCCATGAAACGATCCGCATTGCGAATGTAAATAAGCAGAGGGAGCTGCACTTAAGAATCGTCTCAGCTTCCTTTTACCTGGACGCTGAAGCTGGCGTTGGTCCTGCCCGTAGACTCCAGGGCTCTGGAGAACAGGCCCTTGGCTCGCAGGTTGCCTACGAGAAAGAAAAGGGTCTGAGGCACACAGGGCACGCACTATCTGCTGTTGCCTTCAGCCAGCTTTACACTGAGCTCGGAGGCTGTCCTTGTGCTCTTCCCCCGTCCATCCCCCACACACACCCCCCCCCCAGGCTGATTAGGTGCAAAAGGCACTTGAGGAAAAGAGAGCAGGCTTCCTAAAACTCTCCAAAGCAGCACATCCGTACCAGCGTACGTCTTGGCCTCGGTTTCTGAACATAGGTGCAGAGACGCAGCTGCCAAGCATCCTGTTCACTCAGCTGTGGCCCAAAAGCGCTCTGATCTCCTTGCCGTCACGACAGAGAGTGAGCAAGCGGCAGGGGCAGCCCACAGCTGCCGCCGCCCTGCTCTTGCTACCTCACACGGCGGCGATGGCTTGTGATGTCAACGGCGGTCGGTGACGTCACAGCAGAAAAGGCAGCGCCACGTTTCCAGGCCAAGCTCAACCTGACAGGAAACAGGAGTTGCTCTCCTCTTCAGCAGAGAGGCAATCCTCGGAAATCACAATGTCTCCTACCAAGTATTCAACTCTTTGAAGTCCCAGCCAGGAGGCAGCGATTTGGGAGCCACCAGCAGCCTTGTCTAGTGCCTGCTTTGACACTTTTTGACCCCCAGGGCCTTCAGAGCTAACTGAAGTGAGCAGCCACGTACACTCAGCAGTTCTCTGCCAGGGGCTCAGCTTCACGGTGGCGGCTCTTTTCTTGTAGCCTGAGCAAGGCACGGTGCCATAAGAGAAGGGCTGGGCCTGCAGCTTGGCCTCTGCTTGCTGCTCTGGGCACCGGGCTCTTGACTGCAGAGGACAGGAGACATGCTTAGAGGAGGGCAAGGGAGCATATCTGACTCTACTTTGTTTGCTACCTCATGGCATCTCCAGGGACTGCAATCAGCCCCCAATTTCCCTATGGAAAACGAAGGCTATATTTTTTTCCCTTTCTCCCCCCAAAGTAACGATTCACGGAGTCAGCAAAGAGTTTTGGTGCCACGCCAGGACAGTCTGGCAAATTAAGTTGGAGGCAAGTCAACAGTGCTGGCTGCCAGTGCCCACCTGTGCTCACTAAGTAGTGCCAACGAAAGCTAGGGCCCTACTTCCTGCCTATGGCAGTAGAGGCGATTCTTTGGAGACGGAAGGGACACCATTCACACCTGTTTCTCCTGACCGCCATCCAGTCAGTACTTGTGCCAATACAGTTCTCCCCCCTCTCTCAAGAAAAAGATGCCTGTCGTGGGTCTGTCAACCTGAGAAGTGCTACTACGTGTTCCTAGATCTCCAGCAGTGATAGTCACCTCTGTCTTCCTTGCATGAGCCCCCTGGAACACACAGCAGGGACTCATTCAACTATCCCAGAAGGCTGTGGAAAAGGAAAGCTAACACAGCCACCCCCTACATTACACACTCTGTCAGTCACTGCGCCTTTCGAGCATGCGGCACCCCTCGACTTTTGACCCTGTCTCTCCTGCCACTGGGGACCTTCAAATGCACATCTCGTCCAGCTAGACAGCAGGCGCTCTGCAAGGCGCCCTGCCTTCGCTGCTCGGGTGCTCTAGCCGCACCTGACCATTTGTGGGCATAATCAGGCATCTGCACTTGCTTACCTTCCAGCTTCTCCAGCGCTTCATTGGTTACCTTGTGCACGTCCTGGGAAGGAACACATAGGAGAGCGGCTCTTAGCGGGAAAACGAACGGGCAGCCAGGCGCATCCCAGCCCCCCCAACAAGGCCAGCCAAGGTGAACTTGGCTGCTCAGCTCCTCGCTCCTCACCTGCTTGCCTAGCAAGAGCGCACCACACAGAGCAAAAACACCCTTCGCGACGCCTTCTGCTACGCCCTGCGAAGGGCAGAGGCACCAAACCTCACACGGCTCGACGGGGAGCATAAATCCCTCCGTGGCCGGGAGTATTCTTGCTGCGCTTCGGTGGGCCTGCACAGCCGACCCCAGCCCGGCCAGCACGCTGCAGCAGCAGGCAGCCTGCGCCCCCGAGAGCAGCCCCCGCTGAGCACACGTCCCGGCCCACGCCCAGCTGCGGACTGCCTGAGGAGGGCAGCGGACGGGCTGCCCTGCGCCTCGGCCCTCGCCACCGCCGGGGCCGGGGCCGGGGCTGGGGACATCCCCCCTGCGCCAGCCACCACCAGGCAACATGGCGGGGGGCAGGGCTTGCGCGCCTCCCCGCCGCGGCTCCGGGGCGTGCTGGCCGCAGGCCACGCCCCCTGCGGGTGGGGCGGGGCGGCGACCGGCCCCGAGCCGCCACCGCCGTCGCCATGGGGACGGCGGGCGGTTGCGGCGGCTTCGCGCGGGGCCGGTCGGTTCCACCGGCACGCGGAGGGGTCGCGAGGGAGCTGGGCGGCCGCGGCGGTGAGGAACGCGCAGCCCTTGGGCGTCGCTGCCTGGCGCGGAGCCGCGTGGCGGTGGGGCGGGCGCAGCCCGGGCCGGCTTTCGCTCTCGTCTCTCCCCGAGGCAGGTCCCCGGGATGAGGAGCGCCGTCAAGGAGCCGCCCGCACCCCGCAGCTGCCACTACGCTGCTCGCGGCAAGCACCGCGCCTCTGCCGGCCCCGGCCCCGGCCCCGGCCGCGCTCGCTTGTGCCCCCGAGCGGGAGGGCTGCGGCCGCAGCGCGCCGCGCTCTGAGGTGTATCCCGCGTTGCTCGCCCTGCGGCTTGCCTGGGCCATAAGTGAGAAGGCTGTTGGATGTTGTTGTCGTTGTTTTCCCTAGCTCGTATACCGAAGGTATTCGTGGGCATTTTCTGATGGCACTTTCCAGCGTTTGCAGTGCACGAAGCGATGTTAGATTGACACGGTACATGTCAAAGAATGACACGGTACATGTCAAAAGGACAACAGTTTGCCAGGGTCAGGGAAGGCAAAGTACTCTGTGAAACTTGGCAAGTAGATGATACAGTACAGTACAATATTGTCCTATCGCCCTACCCTACTGTCACCGAAATCGGCAGTAAAACTCCTTAACACCAATGTAGTATTAAGAAGCAGGCATTCTCTTCATTACGGCGCCGGGTGCACGGGGGATCGCTCCGCCCAACGTGCACGCCCCGTGTTGCATTAGCCAAAGTTTCTATTGCTTTGGTACATATGTTACCAAAAGGTGATTTCGGTGACACATACATATGCCTTAAATTTCCCGGCATGATTATACCTATTCATTCTATTTCCTGGAACTAATTATCATATTTACATAGTCATTACGCATGCGGGCTGAGTCTCCAGGGGGCTTCTATGGGGGTCTCTGGTGGTCCCTAGTTCTTGCTGAAGAGGTGCCTTTTCCATGAACTCTGAGCTCCTTTTCCAGATATGGTCTCGGCTTGGCTCATTCCTTTGCTTGACAAAGGTGTCTTCTTCCTAACCTTGGTTTCAGCTGGTTTCTGCTGGTTTAGCTGTACTCCTTTAGGATGTAGCAGTTCCAGTTGCGAGAATTGTGTCTTTGGGTGCATTCTTGTCTGAAGCTCCTGGTAGTAGGCAAGAGTGTTGCACCGACCCTCAGATCTAAAGTTAATCTAAATGGAACTATTTGTAGCAACACAGGATGGGAAGCTGCACATGGATTTGACAGTAGACTGAAACGGGTTCCTACAGTGGCAGGAGATCGTTTGCATTGTAATACTAATGGCACTTTTGAGATTCGTAAACTTCACACCTACTGGCTATCCAGTCGAGGACGGACCTGCCCTAGCATGCCTAGAGCTTCAGAGTTATGCAGTATGAAACAGTCATCTGGTACCTGCATCTAGCAACGGAGCCATGGTAAGGAGACACGAGGCTATGACAACGGTTTGGGATGTGCGTGTGTACGCACCCTCAAAGCTAGTCACTTCGAAGACGATGTAAATTTTGGACCTGGCAACGTTTGCCATTGTAAGGTGACATATGTTTCTGACCAAATCACCAAGCAGACTTATGGGTTAGCTTCTCATTTGACTGAACAAAAGATGTCTTACTTTGCAGCGTTTAGTACTTCAGGAACACTTGCAGAAACCTTCCATCAGCTAGACAACTTTGTCAAACAAAACACCAAGGTTACTCAACATCTGTCTGAAACTGGAAAACGCTTCGAAGAGAGAGAAGTGGAAGTGATGTATGATAATAATGAACTGGTTCGATTAGCAAAAGTAGAAACCAGTACTGGGACTAATGTTACATCCTATGCTCATGCTGTTAATCGTCACTGTAGTGTTCCTTGTTGTAACCTTGATATGGATCTCTTATCTTAAAAATCCAGTAGTACGCATGAATGAAATACCACCTCAAGTTAAATCACATACTAAACTATTGTAAATTACCACTTTCACATACATATATATATACATATCTCTGTGTGTGTGTGTGTGTGTGTGTGTGTGTGTGTGTGTGTGTGTGTATCAATGTTCTGACCCTCACCGTGCACAGGCAAGAGGGCTGGTCACTCATACGGTGAGTGTATTAAGCTCACCGTGCAACAGCAGGAATCGTTAACTGTTGGTCTGAGCCGAGGAGCGGAAGGTGACCGACCAATAAAGCCCTACGATGGAGGAAGGCTCAGAGGAGATGGGCAAGGGTGATGTGCCCATGAAGTTCGGGGGATCATGGAGGGTGTGACTGTCCACAGCTGTTGCACAGAAAGCTGACTTTATCTCAACACCGAGGGCACCGGGGCTGGCCTTTGTTTTAGATAAACAGCTATGTCGTGATAGTGAGCATATTCTAGAGAGCAGTAATGGGAATCACATCGGTATTGTGACTGAACTGTCCATTGCAATTGCTGCATTAGGCTCAGTGTAACTGAGACCCGTATTACCTGTCTTGTGATTGCAGTGCATTGCTGTATCACTCTGCCAAATCAAGAATCTAGTGTAACATCAACTATCTTCAGAGAAGTAAACTTTGGTATGAAGCATTACACCCTCCATAGTCCATGCGTGGAATATTTAAAAGACCTTGGTCAGGGAGTCCCTCTGACCTCTGAAACCACCTCCTGCAGCCCATACGTGTCACGTCACGCATGGCATAAGGAACCACGGACAGCAGTGGCTCGCTAAAATGGCCTGGCAAACTGCTGCTTTGCTCTCCCACTGTCCTCCGAGTCTAGGAGGACTTCTGCATTTACACTTTAAGGAAAGCTCTCTTGCTTTCCCCGGTTTCCTCCCCGCTTTCCTCATTCTCCAGCAATAGCCCTTCGCTGTGTGCGAAAAATGCTGGAAGGAGTGGCGAAGGCCTAGCCAGTTCTGCGGGTGACATCTTAATTACGGGAACGAGTCGATCAGAGTGCCAAGAAGGATTTCAAGAGGTGCCGTCAAGGACAGAGCAGTCTGCCTCAAAAGGAGGCAGGAAAGGCACACTAAGTAGCCCATCACCACCGCTGCTCAAATCTTGCAGGCTTTATTCAGTGAACTCTGTTGTTTCCAGCAGAGTGCCACGCAGAGTCCTCTTCGGTGGGTACCGCATCACCGTGGACCCTCAGTCGATACACGCATGTGTATTCCGCGTGGCCCCAGTTGCTCAGCACCTCCAGCTTCACGTATTGTATGGAGTCAGAGTGCTCATTCTGAAATGAGAAGAAAGAAGCTGTCTTTTCCTCTCTATCCTTTGACTACTTAGAGCTTCTCCCCTGCCAGCTACACTTCTCCTCCTCTTCCTCCTCTCCTACGCTTCTCCTGCCTCTTCCTCACCGTACCTTCAGCTGGAAAGTCTCAAAGGCATGTTCTGCAGCCATGTACGTGAACTCTGCTAGGAACAGCCCCTGCTCCTCGTTTTCTGCCTTCATCCCCTACACAAAGACGGGGGGGGGAGAAAACAAGAGAGTGAGGTACACAGCGGGAAGACGCAGCTTCCCTAGGCGAACTAACGAAGCGGCCAGAATGAGGCCTAGGTGGCAGTGTTGGGAAGAGCAACTTTGGGTGTGCAGGAAAGAGAATTGGCACCAAGGAGGAAAGAGCAAGTAGGGGCAAGCTTCATTATTTGGGAGGAGTCGTGGCAGAGCCAGTGTGCCAGCTCCCGTAACTCAGGGCTCATTTAGTAGCGCGTGGCCCCCGAAATGGGAAGCTTTGCTTCAAGTGCACACCACAAAGGAAAGGAGTGTAAAGGAAATGGAGTAACTCAAAGCAATTTGTTTCTTCTCCAGGCTCGGAGGAAGTCACGGGCCTGGGAGAACCCTCCCGGCATTGCGGGACCCGTATTCACCCGCCCGCCGCTGCCCTTGCTACAAGGCTTAGAAATGCTCCTCACAACCCCCCGACTCTAGAAACCACTTACATAGACAGCAAAGTCCTTTGGAGCACTGGAGATGTTTTCTCCAGGGGACACTCTCACTGAAATATGTTCCAGAGTAACAGCTCGTGGAAAGATTGCTTTAGGCAGCTTGATGAAGACATGACCCTGACTCCCGGCGAAAGACCAGCAGTTTCCCGGCTGATTTGCAGGCTGAAAGAAGAACAATGCACACTGTTCATGTGGCAAAGGGAAACTCTCAACAGTGCATTTGATCCCCCCCGCCAGCTTGCTTGCTCTCTGTTTCTTGGTGGGCCTACCTCAAGGAGAACCTCAGGAGACTTCATGGAGTGCAGCAATGGCAGCCCAGCCCAGTAGAGTATTCCTCTGGTATTGCGGAAGGAGGTAGAAGTCTCGGAATGCACGATGGTAGCCCCTGAAACACGAATGCACCCATCAAGTCCTGCCTTCCCTCGAGGACTGCATCTGTTTCTAGGGCTGTGATCTATCCGGAGGATCTCAGGAACCACGCAGGCTGCGCACCTGTCCTCACACAAGCAACAGAGACGCTCCCCTACGACACTTATTTCAGTTCCTGACATGCATGAATGCCAGGCACACTCGGAGAGAAAAGGACTTCTTGAACAACCGTCTTGTATGTGAACAGTCGCAGCCCTGCTACCTGCCTCCTTTCCCTCCACTCTTACTTCCATGGACTCCACATAGGGCTCCCCAAGGAGGAACCAAGGGATGCCGACTTAGCTGTGTCCTAATGAACACTGCCACCGTGATGCCTCTTTGCACTGCACTGTCAACTTGAAAAATGCTACTACGTCTTCCTAGATCTCCAGCAGTGATAGTCACCTCTGTCTTCCTTGCGTGAGCCCCCTGCAACACACAGCAGGGACTCATTCAGCTGTGCTAATGGGCCGTGGAAAAGGAAAGCTAACATAGGCCTAAGCATAGACAGGAGGTGCCCTGGCTTGCTTGTTCCTCTGCCTTTAGAGCCGCACCTGATGCTTTGCGGGCAAAATCCGGCATCTGGACTTGGTTATATTCCAGCTTCTCCAGTGCTTCATCGATTAACTTCTGAGCATCCTGGGAAGGAACACCAAAGAGAGCAGGTATTAGCGGCAAGGAGGCACATGCCAGCTCCCCTACTGGGCCAGCTAAGGTGAACTTGGCTGTTGCACTCTGCCCTAAGGAGCTTGGCAATTCCCTGAAAAGCTCCCAGGTTTGCTCGGCTCTCATTGGCCAGTATCAGAATAGCGGGGCTGCTCACTCCAGCGCTCCGAAAGCTGAAGTTGCGGCAACGTCTTTCTTCCTCTTACAATGCACAGGGGCAGGCCATTGGCAGCGGCCTCTCTCTGGCTCGCCACCAGCTCCCTCCTTGCTTTGCAGGAGCTACTCCTGGAGCTGAAGGACACCTTTTCTAGGGCAGAACACTTGTGCTGACAGTGCCTGCACAGGGGTCGTAGGAGGCCAAGCAAACGGCTGAGGAGAGAGCCTTCATGGCCCACAGCGCTTATGACACAGCCCCTTTTCCAACTGCATTCCCCAGAGCAGGAGAGCAGGAACCCTGGCTGTAACAGCGGCTTGCCCCTGCGTCGGCAAAGCCAACGTGAACCCAAGGCTGCCAGGCGCGACTCAGGGAGCTGCGTTACAAGGTCTCCCGGAGAACTGGCTGCCACATCAGCAGCAGGTGGAAATAGGGGCTGCAGGGACTGTCCTTCCAGTTTGTTCCCAGAGATGATACCTAGACCGAGAGGAAGAGGAGCTGAAGACAAGTGAAAGTCCCTTTGCGGCCCTCTGCTGCCCTGCAAGGAGCATGGAGCCACAGAAGAAGCAACTGCAGATACCCATCATACTTGTTGCAGCAGCACAAGCCTTTCTGCTGCCTCTGGCAGGGAACCCTACTAGCATACGTGCCGGGCTGAGGAAAAAAATCTCTGACGAGAGCCTCCTGCAATGGCCCCTTACCCGTCCTGTCATGCCCGGGAGCTCAGTCTGCTTCAGGGCTTCGCCGAGAGCGCGCCGGGCAATGTCCTTTGTGCTCCATCGCAGAGCGTGAAGGACTTCCTGGAGCTCACGCAGCTGTCCTTGGAGGGTCTCGATTTCACCGAGTACTGCTCCTAACACCTCATCCGCTTGCCTGGAAGAAGTGCGCCACAGAGACAGAGACCACTGTTCTGGCGGGCTGCTGCTATGCCACGGGAATGGGAGAGAGGCAACAAAGCTCCCTGAGGTGACTGGCAGCATCAGGTGGCTGGACTCCCATCAGTGGCTGAGAGCTGCAGAAGCAGCTGCAGCATGGCGACTACCCCTATGGCCCTTGTCAAGCAGCAGAAAGGTGGAGCTTCCAACAGCCCAGCCCTAGCTAAGGGGCTCACGCAGGGCTTGCTCCAGGCCTCGAAGGCACCTCGACATAGAGCTGACCACCGGGGAGAAAGGCAAGGCGCAAAGGCAGACAGGGCAGTGGGGGAAGAGCTGTGGGAATTGTGTCGCGTGAAGATGGTGTGAGACGGGACTGGAGCTCCTCTAGAGCATCATCTAGTCAAGAGGAAATCATTTTTACCTCTGCGTCTTCACGTGCACGCCAGAGAGAGGAAACTCCTCCTAGAGGGACAAGAAAGGCAACATTCAGTCCAAACACTAACAGGCCTGCTGCAGAAATGAAGCTCTACGGCCTTTACAGCAACGGGAAGCAAACAGGCACAGACACCGTGCCTCCGGGGACTCCGCTACTCCCCTATCATGCACTGGGAAATGATCACGACAGACTGCCAGGCAAGAGAACACAGTTCACACTGGCTATTGTGGTATTCGAGAAGCATCTAGCCTTTGAAATTTCCTGGAATTCAACAGATCGATTCTTAAAAAGCCCTTCTACTATAAAGTTGCTTGCTTAATCAGGCACACACACACCTATTTTTTAGGGGTTGCTACGCTGAACGGCTGGGCAAAGAATGAGCCAAACCAAAAGACTCAAGATTTCCAAAGCAACACAGTGCTTTGCAGAAACTTACAGACCCACACCTGCAGAACAGCGGAGCATGTTCAGCTCTCTGCTATGTCTGGTGCCCAGACCAATTCACCTTCACCTGACAGACCTGGCAATGTGGCTCGTGGACCTTGCCCTAGCCCCCGAAAGAAAGGCACTTTTAACAAAGCCGCACTTGATGCCCTTGAGCTAAGGCTGGCAGAAGCAGCCTTCATTTGAGGCACTCAGAAGGTCACCTGCTGGCAGACAGCTTTAAAATAGGAGAAGATGCAGGCCTTCGCTGCTGCTCTGCTCGTCCAGATGCTTTCGTCATCAAGCAGCCCCACGTGGTAAACACCTGTCAGTCACAAACCAAAGCTCTATTTACACTTGGAACTTGCTCATGCCGGAAGAGTTGTGTGCAAGCAGGGCTCCAGTGCTTCAGGCATGCAAGCGCTTCTGAGGCTGCAGACTACTTGGGAAGGGTGGCAAGCCAACCCTGGGGAGCTCCCGGGCTTTTTTAGCGCTTCATGAGACCTTAACCAGCTGCCTCCCTCCACAGGGCTGCCTGCTCCACTCCGAGGGTCGGGCACACACGCCATCATTGTCTCTCCACTCTTCTTCTTGGGAAGAGAGAACGATGGAAGAGGGGCCTCCGAACAGATGAAGAGTCCTTCCCTGGGACATGCTCCTTTCTCCTGAAGGAAGCTTCTCCACTTCCTGGGGCGAACAGGGCAGGCTAGCCACTGCCTCTCCCCAGGCTTAGGAGAACTGGCTTCAGCTCTGGGCAAAAGCAAGGCACCCTCTTCCCATCCCCACCCCCCTTGCTCGGAGGCACGTGCAAGCGGGGCACCCCTCTCTCAGGGACCTCCTGCTCCTACTTGCGCTCCTCTGGCCACAGCCGTCTACGTGGACCCAGGCAGAAGGAAGCACTGGCTCTCTCGTAAAGAACCACCGTTACTTGCAGCCTCTACAGACACTCACCAAAAAGGCAGGAAAACAGAGCAAGCAGCACCAGCAGAACCGTCTTCCGAGCCTTCATTTGCCTATGGAGGAGCACGGAGGAAAAGAAGGCTGAAGCTGGCTGCAGCTCTGCAGCTCCTAAGCACACTCCAGAGCAGCAGTAGCGACTGCAGCTCTTGCAGCTGCCATTCCTGACTTGGCAAGTGGCCTGCTCCCGCACGAGCTCCAGCCAGTGGTCGCGTTTTCACCCGCGGTGGCAATGGGGCATTCGGGAGGGCGAGGATTGGAACTGAGCAGCTAGGGATGGAGGATTAACTCCAGAACAGGAGAAGCAGTGCCAAGGAAAGCCAGGGCCGTGCTTCCTGCCTATGGCAGTAGAGGCGATTCTTTGCAGACGGAAGGGACATCATTCACACCTGTTTCTCCTGCCCACCATCCAATCGGTGCTTGCGCCCATACACTTCTCCCCCCACTCGCAAGAAAAGATTCTCCCTCAGCTTTACCTTGCAGTAGTGCCCACAACTTGGAGCACAAAGCGCTGAGGAAACATCACGCTCAGCAGCAGGAAATGCAAGATGAGCCCAAAAGCTCCTGAAAAACAGTCACGATGCAAAAAGTCCAGTGAGCTCATGCAGAATTCTAGGTTAAGGTTCTACTCGTCCTCTTGGTGTCAGCAGAGGGCAGGAGGCATTCTCCTCTTTCGGGCACTTGCTCCTGCTTCTGTCAGTTGCTCTGCAGCTGCAAGCAGCACAGGGCAAGGGAAATGAATTCCCTTCAGTCCAAAAATCACTAATTCGTGAGGTCATTTTTCCCTGTTAGGGCTACAGAGGGTCGGCCTCTTAGTTCATGAGCAGAGCTGCCTTTCATGGTCCCTAGGACCTTGCGGCACAGCCTAAGGCCAGGGCTTCTGGCAGCTCCTGCTCTGCCTCTGACCACCTCGTTCACCTTCCATGAAACGATCCGCATTGCGAATGTAAATAAGCAGAGGGAGCTGCACTTAAGAATCGTCTCAGCTTCCTTTTACCTGGACGCTGAAGCTGGCGTTGGTCCTGCCCGTAGACTCCAGGGCTCTGGAGAACAGGCCCTTGGCTCGCAGGTTGCCTACGAGAAAGAAAAGGGTCTGAGGCACACAGGGCACGCACTATCTGCTGTTGCCTTCAGCCAGCTTTACACTGAGCTCGGAGGCTGTCCTTGTGCTCTTCCCCCGTCCATCCCCCACACACACCCCCCCCCCAGGCTGATTAGGTGCAAAAGGCACTTGAGGAAAAGAGAGCAGGCTTCCTAAAACTCTCCAAAGCAGCACATCCGTACCAGCGTACGTCTTGGCCTCGGTTTCTGAACATAGGTGCAGAGACGCAGCTGCCAAGCATCCTGTTCACTCAGCTGTGGCCCAAAAGCGCTCTGATCTCCTTGCCGTCACGACAGAGAGTGAGCAAGCGGCAGGGGCAGCCCACAGCTGCCGCCGCCCTGCTCTTGCTACCTCACACGGCGGCGATGGCTTGTGATGTCAACGGCGGTCGGTGACGTCACAGCAGAAAAGGCAGCGCCACGTTTCCAGGCCAAGCTCAACCTGACAGGAAACAGGAGTTGCTCTCCTCTTCAGCAGAGAGGCAATCCTCGGAAATCACAATGTCTCCTACCAAGTATTCAACTCTTTGAAGTCCCAGCCAGGAGGCAGCGATTTGGGAGCCACCAGCAGCCTTGTCTAGTGCCTGCTTTGACACTTTTTGACCCCCAGGGCCTTCAGAGCTAACTGAAGTGAGCAGCCACGTACACTCAGCAGTTCTCTGCCAGGGGCTCAGCTTCACGGTGGCGGCTCTTTTCTTGTAGCCTGAGCAAGGCACGGTGCCATAAGAGAAGGGCTGGGCCTGCAGCTTGGCCTCTGCTTGCTGCTCTGGGCACCGGGCTCTTGACTGCAGAGGACAGGAGACATGCTTAGAGGAGGGCAAGGGAGCATATCTGACTCTACTTTGTTTGCTACCTCATGGCATCTCCAGGGACTGCAATCAGCCCCCAATTTCCCTATGGAAAACGAAGGCTATATTTTTTTCCCTTTCTCCCCCCAAAGTAACGATTCACGGAGTCAGCAAAGAGTTTTGGTGCCACGCCAGGACAGTCTGGCAAATTAAGTTGGAGGCAAGTCAACAGTGCTGGCTGCCAGTGCCCACCTGTGCTCACTAAGTAGTGCCAACGAAAGCTAGGGCCCTACTTCCTGCCTATGGCAGTAGAGGCGATTCTTTGGAGACGGAAGGGACACCATTCACACCTGTTTCTCCTGACCGCCATCCAGTCAGTACTTGTGCCAATACAGTTCTCCCCCCTCTCTCAAGAAAAAGATGCCTGTCGTGGGTCTGTCAACCTGAGAAGTGCTACTACGTGTTCCTAGATCTCCAGCAGTGATAGTCACCTCTGTCTTCCTTGCATGAGCCCCCTGGAACACACAGCAGGGACTCATTCAACTATCCCAGAAGGCTGTGGAAAAGGAAAGCTAACACAGCCACCCCCTACATTACACACTCTGTCAGTCACTGCGCCTTTCGAGCATGCGGCACCCCTCGACTTTTGACCCTGTCTCTCCTGCCACTGGGGACCTTCAAATGCACATCTCGTCCAGCTAGACAGCAGGCGCTCTGCAAGGCGCCCTGCCTTCGCTGCTCGGGTGCTCTAGCCGCACCTGACCATTTGTGGGCATAATCAGGCATCTGCACTTGCTTACCTTCCAGCTTCTCCAGCGCTTCATTGGTTACCTTGTGCACGTCCTGGGAAGGAACACATAGGAGAGCGGCTCTTAGCGGGAAAACGAACGGGCAGCCAGGCGCATCCCAGCCCCCCCAACAAGGCCAGCCAAGGTGAACTTGGCTGCTCAGCTCCTCGCTCCTCACCTGCTTGCCTAGCAAGAGCGCACCACACAGAGCAAAAACACCCTTCGCGACGCCTTCTGCTACGCCCTGCGAAGGGCAGAGGCACCAAACCTCACACGGCTCGACGGGGAGCATAAATCCCTCCGTGGCCGGGAGTATTCTTGCTGCGCTTCGGTGGGCCTGCACAGCCGACCCCAGCCCGGCCAGCACGCTGCAGCAGCAGGCAGCCTGCGCCCCCGAGAGCAGCCCCCGCTGAGCACACGTCCCGGCCCACGCCCAGCTGCGGACTGCCTGAGGAGGGCAGCGGACGGGCTGCCCTGCGCCTCGGCCCTCGCCACCGCCGGGGCCGGGGCCGGGGCTGGGGACATCCCCCCTGCGCCAGCCACCACCAGGCAACATGGCGGGGGGCAGGGCTTGCGCGCCTCCCCGCCGCGGCTCCGGGGCGTGCTGGCCGCAGGCCACGCCCCCTGCGGGTGGGGCGGGGCGGCGACCGGCCCCGAGCCGCCACCGCCGTCGCCATGGGGACGGCGGGCGGTTGCGGCGGCTTCGCGCGGGGCCGGTCGGTTCCACCGGCACGCGGAGGGGTCGCGAGGGAGCTGGGCGGCCGCGGCGGTGAGGAACGCGCAGCCCTTGGGCGTCGCTGCCTGGCGCGGAGCCGCGTGGCGGTGGGGCGGGCGCAGCCCGGGCCGGCTTTCGCTCTCGTCTCTCCCCGAGGCAGGTCCCCGGGATGAGGAGCGCCGTCAAGGAGCCGCCCGCACCCCGCAGCTGCCACTACGCTGCTCGCGGCAAGCACCGCGCCTCTGCCGGCCCCGGCCCCGGCCCCGGCCGCGCTCGCTTGTGCCCCCGAGCGGGAGGGCTGCGGCCGCAGCGCGCCGCGCTCTGAGGTGTATCCCGCGTTGCTCGCCCTGCGGCTTGCCTGGGCCATAAGTGAGAAGGCTGTTGGATGTTGTTGTCGTTGTTTTCCCTAGCTCGTATACCGAAGGTATTCGTGGGCATTTTCTGATGGCACTTTCCAGCGTTTGCAGTGCACGAAGCGATGTTAGATTGACACGGTACATGTCAAAGAATGACACGGTACATGTCAAAAGGACAACAGTTTGCCAGGGTCAGGGAAGGCAAAGTACTCTGTGAAACTTGGCAAGTAGATGATACAGTACAGTACAATATTGTCCTATCGCCCTACCCTACTGTCACCGAAATCGGCAGTAAAACTCCTTAACACCAATGTAGTATTAAGAAGCAGGCATTCTCTTCATTACGGCGCCGGGTGCACGGGGGATCGCTCCGCCCAACGTGCACGCCCCGTGTTGCATTAGCCAAAGTTTCTATTGCTTTGGTACATATGTTACCAAAAGGTGATTTCGGTGACACATACATATGCCTTAAATTTCCCGGCATGATTATACCTATTCATTCTATTTCCTGGAACTAATTATCATATTTACATAGTCATTACGCATGCGGGCTGAGTCTCCAGGGGGCTTCTATGGGGGTCTCTGGTGGTCCCTAGTTCTTGCTGAAGAGGTGCCTTTTCCATGAACTCTGAGCTCCTTTTCCAGATATGGTCTCGGCTTGGCTCATTCCTTTGCTTGACAAAGGTGTCTTCTTCCTAACCTTGGTTTCAGCTGGTTTCTGCTGGTTTAGCTGTACTCCTTTAGGATGTAGCAGTTCCAGTTGCGAGAATTGTGTCTTTGGGTGCATTCTTGTCTGAAGCTCCTGGTAGTAGGCAAGAGTGTTGCACCGACCCTCAGATCTAAAGTTAATCTAAATGGAACTATTTGTAGCAACACAGGATGGGAAGCTGCACATGGATTTGACAGTAGACTGAAACGGGTTCCTACAGTGGCAGGAGATCGTTTGCATTGTAATACTAATGGCACTTTTGAGATTCGTAAACTTCACACCTACTGGCTATCCAGTCGAGGACGGACCTGCCCTAGCATGCCTAGAGCTTCAGAGTTATGCAGTATGAAACAGTCATCTGGTACCTGCATCTAGCAACGGAGCCATGGTAAGGAGACACGAGGCTATGACAACGGTTTGGGATGTGCGTGTGTACGCACCCTCAAAGCTAGTCACTTCGAAGACGATGTAAATTTTGGACCTGGCAACGTTTGCCATTGTAAGGTGACATATGTTTCTGACCAAATCACCAAGCAGACTTATGGGTTAGCTTCTCATTTGACTGAACAAAAGATGTCTTACTTTGCAGCGTTTAGTACTTCAGGAACACTTGCAGAAACCTTCCATCAGCTAGACAACTTTGTCAAACAAAACACCAAGGTTACTCAACATCTGTCTGAAACTGGAAAACGCTTCGAAGAGAGAGAAGTGGAAGTGATGTATGATAATAATGAACTGGTTCGATTAGCAAAAGTAGAAACCAGTACTGGGACTAATGTTACATCCTATGCTCATGCTGTTAATCGTCACTGTAGTGTTCCTTGTTGTAACCTTGATATGGATCTCTTATCTTAAAAATCCAGTAGTACGCATGAATGAAATACCACCTCAAGTTAAATCACATACTAAACTATTGTAAATTACCACTTTCACATACATATATATATACATATCTCTGTGTGTGTGTGTGTGTGTGTGTGTGTGTGTGTGTGTGTGTATCAATGTTCTGACCCTCACCGTGCACAGGCAAGAGGGCTGGTCACTCATACGGTGAGTGTATTAAGCTCACCGTGCAACAGCAGGAATCGTTAACTGTTGGTCTGAGCCGAGGAGCGGAAGGTGACCGACCAATAAAGCCCTACGATGGAGGAAGGCTCAGAGGAGATGGGCAAGGGTGATGTGCCCATGAAGTTCGGGGGATCATGGAGGGTGTGACTGTCCACAGCTGTTGCACAGAAAGCTGACTTTATCTCAACACCGAGGGCACCGGGGCTGGCCTTTGTTTTAGATAAACAGCTATGTCGTGATAGTGAGCATATTCTAGAGAGCAGTAATGGGAATCACATCGGTATTGTGACTGAACTGTCCATTGCAATTGCTGCATTAGGCTCAGTGTAACTGAGACCCGTATTACCTGTCTTGTGATTGCAGTGCATTGCTGTATCACTCTGCCAAATCAAGAATCTAGTGTAACATCAACTATCTTCAGAGAAGTAAACTTTGGTATGAAGCATTACACCCTCCATAGTCCATGCGTGGAATATTTAAAAGACCTTGGTCAGGGAGTCCCTCTGACCTCTGAAACCACCTCCTGCAGCCCATACGTGTCACGTCACGCATGGCATAAGGAACCACGGACAGCAGTGGCTCGCTAAAATGGCCTGGCAAACTGCTGCTTTGCTCTCCCACTGTCCTCCGAGTCTAGGAGGACTTCTGCATTTACACTTTAAGGAAAGCTCTCTTGCTTTCCCCGGTTTCCTCCCCGCTTTCCTCATTCTCCAGCAATAGCCCTTCGCTGTGTGCGAAAAATGCTGGAAGGAGTGGCGAAGGCCTAGCCAGTTCTGCGGGTGACATCTTAATTACGGCAACGAGTCGATCAGAGTGCCAAGAAGGATTTCAAGAGGCACCGTCAAGGACAGAGCAGTCTGCCTCAAAAGGAGGCAGGAAAGGCACACTAAGTAGCCCGTGAATGCACCAGAGGGCTCATTAAACACAAAAAGTACCCTAAGGAGCAGTGTTTCTTCCCATAACTGTCTTCAAGTTTTCAAGCGTCATGTGGCTAACTGGAGAGATTTCAGGAATGTAGCTGAAAAAGGAGGGTTTCAATGAGCACCTAATAAAAAGAATCCTTGTTTTTTTTTTTTAATTTTCCTCATTTTTCAGCTTAACAAAAAAGTTTTATCAACATTCTATACCTGATGTTGATTCAGATTGTCTCCCAATGAAGTTCAGACATGTAGGATAAGGCGGATACTTGTGGTCAGATGCTGCACAGACAATCTTCTCCCCTACACCCTCAGCCCCACCCTTTCTCTTCTCAGCCACCTGGGACTCACATAACTCCTTTTCATATCTACCCTTTTTCCACTGAAGCCTGTAGCTGAATGTTACAGCTCATATGCATCAATTCCCACCTGCTTAATTTAGAGAACTACCTGCAAACAGACACAGAAAGATTTGTCTTGGCTGTGAAAAAAAGAGAAAACATGACATAGTCTTATTTAAAAAAATAATAATAATAATTCCTCAACTGTACATTAAAACCAAGTTGTCTCCACTGAAGGCCACTTTCCATAGGGAATAACCTTACTGGAAGTATTTCAGATAAAGAGATAGATAGAAAAAGATAGCTATAGACACAGGTAAGGAGTTGGCTAATGAGACAATTAGACAAACTACTGAAAGAGGAGGCAAGCTTTAAAATCCCTGAAGTTCAAAGCAGCAGGTGGGTAGCTGATAAGTGTGTGAATGAACAAAGAATAACAGGAGGAGGAATACTGGATGGACAATACGTAATGGGTATGTCCAGGTAGTCTTCTGAACAGATGACTTCAGAAATGGTTGATTTAATAAGCATGTGCAGAAATACAGGAAAGATTCTTGAGATTAAATACACAGTAGAATAGACAGAGCAGTAGTAACACAAGTCCTGGGGAAGATGAATATTTCTTCTCCTGAGGTTAACATGCTTCCTGGAAATTCCCAGTTTGGCACTATAGGAAAACATTAACATTTTATTAAAATTATTCAAGGATTTCAGCTGCTAAAATGTGCTTTTTTTTTTTTTTTAATGTTGAAGAATATTCTTCAATTTTCCAGGCAGAGCTCAGTTTCCTAAACATTAAGCATCTAGTGCCAATTTTAGAGGCCCCTGTGTTTCTGAGGTGTTTCCCTGGGACTGGCAGCTATCACGCAGGACCTAAGGGAGACCAGAGCCCTCTGGAGCTGAAGCTGGAGGCTGGCAGAGGGTACCAGGGTGTCTATAGTGGCACCAAGATACCTGTGTTTCTGTAACTGAATCCCACCCCAATTTTGAAAATCGTTTTCCTTTACAAACAAAAACATTACAGTGCCCTGAAGTCCAACATATTAAAACAGAACAAAAGGAGGATGATAAGAACACATACAAAAAAATATTAAAAAATGGAAAGTATAATAAAATGTCTTGTTTGCATCATATTTTTTTTTCTTAATTTCTTTGCTGTTTCATTTTTTATTGCCATTTTCTGTACATCTGGCGTACACCATTGCAAACCTGTTTTTGCATCGTGCACAGAGCCCAGCTGCTGTCTGGGAAGATCCAGGTGGGGATCAAAGAATGCAGAATGATATTCACACAGAATCACAGAATCGCTGAGGTTGGAAGGGACCTCTGGAGATCATCTAGTCCAACCCCCCTGCTCAAGCAGGGTCACCTAGAGCACATTGCACAGGATTGCATCCAGGCATGTTTTGAATATCTCCAGAGAAGGAGACTCCGCCACCTCTCGGGGCAACCTGTTCCAGTGCTCTGTCACCCTCACAGTGAAAAAGTTTTTCCTCATGTTCAGATGGAAAATACCCAATATTAATACCCAAGTCCACAGATCCAATGAAACATCTGGATATTAATAATTGGTGACCCATTGCCATCAGGTTGATTATCTTGAGGCTCTTTTCAAGACTCCTAACTGCCCAACTGATGAGTGTATGTCCAATTAATAGCCGCCAGAGGGGCTTTATATCAGCGTCAGGTTGTTCAGAAGATCTGAAAGTGCTCCAGATCCTGATAAAGTATGCAAAAAGAGAACATAAAGCCCTGGCGGTGGTCTTTGTGGATCTGACAAAGGCCATCGACTCAGTTAGCCATATTTTCATGCTCTGAAAGAAAGAGGCATTGATGGTCATGTAACAGGCATCATAGCTGATATGCGTGATAACACCACAACTCAGCTGGAGGAGAGGGGAAAGCAGTCAGAGATGATAGAGGTCCTCACCGCAGTGGAGCAAGGAGATCCAGTGTCCTCAGCATTGTTCAATTTATCAGTAGCCCTGCTGTTATGTAGGTTGGAGATCAGGAATGGATTTAAGCATGGCAGAAAAAGTGTTACATTGTTGGTGTTTGCAGATGATCTAGTCCTGTTGAGTGACTCTTGCGATGGGATGCAGGGAAATATTGCGGTGGTTGAGGGATTCTGCCAACTGATGGGGCTGAGCTTGCAGGCTGAGAAATGTCACGGGTTCTTTATAAGGCCCACAGAAGATTCTGTTACCATCAATGGCTGTGACCCATGGAAGGTGAATGGCTCTAATCTAAATGTGATGGAGCCAGGCAGCTCTGGGAGATATTTGGCCCTGGGGGTGGACCCATGGATTGGTCCTTCCAAGCCAGAGCTGCAAGAGGAGCTTGATAAGCTTTGAAACCACTGCAGAGTGCTGAAATCCTGAAGAGGCATGCCATCCTGAGGCTGTTATATGCAGCATATCATCCTGGTGCAAATGCCTCATACCCCCAATCCTTTGACTGGGACATAAGAACGGTGGTGAAGAGCTGGCTTCATCTACCTTCCAGCATGCGTGCCTCTATTCTTTAATCCAGCATGAGAGAGAGTGGCTTGGGGATGGCACCCTGGCGAGCCAGATTCTGAATATACAGGCTCATTGGTTGCATTGTATCACCCACTCCCAAGATGACATTATCAGAATAATTGTTCCAGAAGAAGGTATCCAGAGAGAATTTTGTGTCTGTGGATTGCTGCAGGAGGTCGAGTAGATAAAATATGATCAACAACAGATAGATTAGCTGTTACAGTAATCCTGGCCACACTGGAAGAGGGGGAGGTAACATGCAAATGGGAGACGTCTGTTCCAAAGGTCATCTTCCCTAACCTGAATAGGTGGAGAAAACACAGATTTGAAAATTGGATAAATCTGCACAGTCAAGGCCATGGTGTCAAGAATTCTGTCAACGACAACATCAGTAATGATTGGTTGGTGCATTATAGGTGAATTCCTCACAGGAAAATTTTGATGGCGTTACTAGTCCAGGCCGATGTCTACCCAGCTAGGGAGTGCTTGGCCAGAGGTTTAGGGGAAGGGTCCAGGAGAAGATGCAGGCATTGTCCTATTGAATGGGAAACTTGCTCCCGTATTATTGGTTACTGTCCTGCAGTCCAAGATGCCCAGATCAAGAGGCAGAACATCTTGTACAGGATGATGTCTAATGAGGCTAAGAGGACAGGTTGGGTGGTGTTTCTGGAACCTAACGTGAGGGATAAAAATGATGAGCTCTTTAAGGCAAGTTTGGTAATGGTAAAAGGGTCTTGGACATGGGCAGTGGATGTAGCAGTCCATTTTGAAAGTATTTTGTCCTCTTTAGGGGATGCAGCGATGGAAAAAGTGTGGAAATATCAGCACTTGAAGGAGCAGGTGATGGAACTCACCAATGCCGGTGATGTTGGATTCCTGGGATTCCCGGTTAGTGCTCGAGGAAAGTGGTATAAATGTAGTTTGGGTTCTCCGATGGCCAACAAAAGAGGATTGCAAGGCTCTTCAGCAGAAGGGCTTTCCTTTCCTCAGTAGATATTATCCACAGTTTTGCCAGCCTAGGTAAGGCTGACAACATAGAATTGGGCAAATATCTTAAAAGTGACGTTCCTTAGAAGTCCTCTCTGAAGGCAACAGTAAAATGCTTCACACAGATGACATGCATCTGCTCAGCCTTCTGGAATCCCAGACTGTGTTTTGCCTTGACTCTAGTGGTGGTTCAAGGAGGTAGTGGGGCATAAAATCTTGTCCCAAATGATGAGTTCACCAGAGTTGTCTTTGGTGGACAAGTTGCCTTTAAGTTCAATTTGAAAAAGGTACCACTTTGGTTGCTGTTCAGTAAATAGCCAAATGCCTTGTCATCTACTTAGTGACATGCATGAATGGATGAATGAGATTCCCACTGTCCCTACCTACTCTCTAGTGAAACCACAGCCAAGGGAAAGAGATGACGGAATCAGTGGGGAACACACCACAGTTCCTCCAAGCCCTGCTCTTGAGCAGACTTTTATCAGGTTGCTTGTGGTCTCACCAGGTGCCCTTCCAAATGTTCTATTTGCTCTGAAAATTGCATTTCCAAGCAGCTTGGAGAGAGGATGTCACTGGATGTCTCTCAGCATCCTGGCTGTTGTCTTTGCTCGGTGCCTCTTGCATCACCTGAGACCTGTGACCCTTTAACCTGCATGAAGGATGTTTCCAAAACAACTCCCTAAGTTTTAGCTGGTTTGCTTTTCAGTGCCTTGAAGGATGGTGAAAGACCAGTCCTACCACTTGTCTTTGCTATAAGGCTTCTCATAGCCCCGGATGAGCAGTTCCTAAATACCGGCTCTGTTGGTGCCACCACTTTAGATGCCCTTGCCTAAGTCCTTCCATCTCTCTCAAACTGTCAGTGCATGAAATAGGATAACGCTTGCTCACCCTCATGCACGGAAGATTAGTTAAGTTCATTCCATGTTTGGGAAGGGATTAAACTTCTGGCTGTTGGAAGGATTCCCACTCAGTCCCAGACCCGAAGGTCTTGCTTTGTAGTCTTCAGTTTCATAATCATTCCTCCCATGAAATCATCCTCTTAGAAAGTGTTACCAGTAATTATTTCCAGGCCTTTCTCCAATTCCTAAGTTTCATAGGGTTGTTCTAGGTAATAGGTAGACAAAAGAGAATCCTCTTTTGGGGTACTAAATTGTACCTAATGGATGTTTTGCTGTGCTATGACCATTGTGAGGTCACAACGTTAGTCAGCAAAGCTGTTCAGCAGCTAGACCAGCTTTGGGGTAGAGGAAGATGCAAGCGGTAACAGCCGTCTGGCCGGGCTGTTCATAATGAGGCCTCTGCTGTCTCAGCAACTGTTGTGCCAAGAGCAATCTTATGGGGTGCTGACTGGGAGCTCACTTTTGTCTCGGGGCTGCTGTGCCAGCAGTCTGCAGGCAGGTGTGCGGGCTTCGTGGGCTTAGTCAGAGGTGCCACCCAATAGAGAAGACAACTTTGCCTTAGGCAACAGGACGATACAGGTTGCCATATGGCAGATGTGTGGATCCTGAGTCTGCAGACTGAGGCGTTGTGAGGTCACCACTGTTGATGAAAGCTATGCCAGAAAAATCAACATTATCATGTCAATTCTTTGTCAGCAGCTGACTGGCCCTCACCTGACACATTGCTGTGAAGGTCCCTGTGAGGTCACTTGTGCCTGAACAGCAGATGGGCCAGCAAAAGGCACGTGATTTGGGAGCTTCTGGTGAGGTCACTTGTGCCTCAGAGCTGATATGCCAGCAGCAGGTGCATGGATGGGTAATTGATTGTGAGGTCTTTCCTATCTGAGCAGCTGATAGGCTAGCAGAAGGCCCATGGCTTGAGAGCTCATTGTGAGGTCACTTCTCTTTCAGCACCTTATAGGCCAGAAGGTGACCATGCCTAGGAAGTTTACTTTGAGCTCACTTCTGTCCCATCATCTGATAGGCCGGCAGTGGCAAATGGCTGTGGCATCTATTGTGAGGTCACCTCTTTCTAAGCAGGTGCTAGGCCAGCAGCAGGCACGTGGCTGGGGGGCTCCTTCTGAGGTCAGTTCTGTCTCTGCAGCTGGAAGCCAGAAGCAGACAGACAGCTGGGAAGGTGGTTGGGAAGGTACTTGTATCTGAACAGCTGATAGGCCAGCAGCAGGCACATGGCTTGGAAAGTGAGCGTGACATCATTCATTTCTCAGCAGCTGGTAGGCCAGAGGCATGCCTATGTGGTTGGAAACCTGAAGGCAAGGTCACTATGTTAACATCCTGTATTAGGCCAGTGGACACAAGGTGGCTTGGGAGCATATGTTCAGGTTCTGCCTCAGCAGCTGACAGGCAAGCTGCAGGCACATGGTTGAGAAGGAGATTGTGAGGTCACTTCTTTCTCAACAGCTGGTAGGGCAGCAGCAGGAACATGGCTGAGGAGGTGATTGTGAGGTCACTTCTCTCTGAGCAGCTGGTGGGCCAGTCAGCAGGCAGATGGCTGGGGAGCTTATTGTGATGTCACTTCCGTTTCACCAAGTGATAGGTGGCAGAAGTCGGATGAGGGGGGGATTTATTTTGAGGTCACTCCTGTCTCAGCAGCTGATGGGTCGGCAGCAAGTATGTGGTTTGGAAGTGGATCATGAGGTCACTTCTGGCTGGGCAGCTGGAAGGTCACCTTTGTCTCAGCAGTTGACAGGGTAGCAGGAGGCAAGTGGCCGGGGAGATGGTTTTGAGGTCACTTCTGCCTCAGCAGTTGACAGGTGAGCAGCAGGCACATGGCTGGGATGCTGGAAGGGGCGAGTGGAGGAGATCGTAGAGAGAGATGAGAAAGGAGGGAGGGGGATATAAGGAGAATAAGGAAGGAAAGGGAGGAGAGACTGCATGAGAGAAGGATGCAGTGGAAGGGACAAGAGAAGGAAATATAAGGCGAGGAAGAAAAGCAAGGAGAAGAAAAAAGGAGTAGGAGAGGAGAAAAACTGACCTTTTTCCTGAAGGAAGCATAAAGGGGACCAGAGAGGCAACACTTTCCCCCTGCAACCTCCTTCCTGCCAGCCTGGGCTGGGTGAGAGCAGTGGGGTGGAGCTGCCCCCAGAGCCAGGGCATTATGAAGCAAGATCTTGGGACACCTTGATAGTGCTATTAATCATCCTGAATTATTTGCTATGCAGTTTCTACACTTAGTAAGAAGGGCCTAGTGTGAAGGGAATTTTTGGAGAAGAGTTCAGAGAGGCACCTTCATCTTTTAGCAGTAGAAAGCTTTGCTGACTTTGTGAGCAACGAGATAATTTCTTTGGCATCATCTCGCACGTCTCTCTCACTGCCACAGAGCCCAGAGACAAGCAATTCAGTCATATCAAATGGAAAAAAAAAAAACAAAAAAAAAAACCACACTTTTTTTTCAGATCCGTTCTTGCAACGCCGTCATGTTTCCAACGTGAGTATGTTTTCCTCTGTAGCACTCAGCTGACTAAGATACCAGCTTCTCAGCTTGTGTTTGTTAGCGCTGTGTTGCCAGGCCTTGTCTACCTGCGGAGATCTTTTTGAGAATAAGTATTCAAGCAAATGGTTCCCCCTTAATTCCACATTTGCTCTTCCTTATTTTGGACTCTGTGTGTCTTTCCATGGTGTAACATGAGAGAATCGCTGTGTTTTACATTCCCAGCCTACCCTCCCTCGAATTAGACAGAGCTGATTTAAGTATAAAGGACTGAAGCTCTCATCCTCTGTAAAGTTCCACTTGCTTCTCTTTCTTTTGGGTGAGATAGCAAAAAATAAAAATCAGAATGTGAGAATTGCTGATGTTTCCTTTGTGCTGTAACGTACAAGGAAAGCCTCTCTCAGAAGGTAGACCAAAGGTCACGTCCTACAAGTCATCAGGTTTTGACATTTCCGTGTCTTTTGTGAGGCTCCAATAAATAAAATGCCTCCTTCCTCTGTCAAAGTTGCACAGAAGGAGACAAAATGGATTTCTGTGTTGAGTAGATTCTGCAGAGCTCGGTCTGGAGTCCGGTAATGCTAAATAATTCCATTAATGGCCTAAGGGATGGAGCTGATGTTTCACGTATGTACTGACACTAATGTGGAAGAGTCTGAAAATGAGCTGGAGGGTGAGACCAGAATTCAGAATGATCTCGACAAGCTGGCAAAAAGTGATTTTGGCAAAGAAAAAAGACTGGTCCATTCTCCATGGACACTATGAGTGAGAGATGAGAGATGGCCTTAAACGGCAGCGAGGAGGATTTGTGTTGCAATAAACAACAAGGATGGCAGAGACCTGGGACAGGCTGATGAAAACTCTTCTGCCTCTGCAGGTGCTGACGTTGTTTAATGTGTAACTTGGTTTCCTGATGTAATCCTTGAGGATGCTGCATGTTCTGCTTGTGAAAACAGTGGAAACTTCCAAATAAACTTTTTCAAGCCTTTTTTAATGGAAACTTTCATAAACGATAGAATTTCCAGAAGCTGTAAAATGTCACTGTGTCCAATTATTCCTGCAAACTGCAGAGGGAAGATGGTGCCCTTTATTCAGACGCTGTCTTCTTGTTCTCAGGTTAGAGCCTGAGACACCACCTAGAAACCCAGTCAAAAAAATCTGTGACTTTCTTTATAAAGCCTCAACAAGAACAGAAATTTGGGCAAAAGGTCGACGAGTGCCTGAACAGAAAAGGTAATGTAACTGCTGACTCCTGACAGAGGTTTCTATGCTTTTTTTTGTCCTTAGTGCTAAGTGATGAGAGCTAAGTTTAAAATGCGATGTCTGGGATAGTAGGCTGCACCTCTTATGTCTCTATTTCCCCTTTCTCGAGTGACTGGTTATGGAGCAAGATCTCGGGACACCCTGACACTCCAAATTGCAGTCGAGGCCTCTGGGCTGTAGCTTGCTGCTGGACTCCGCTACCTGGTGTCCATTGCAAACTGCTCTTTCATTTTATGAGTTTGTGCAACGGGGTATAGCAGCACGCTGAATAACGAATTCTGCTTGGAGTTGTATGCACTGGATGGGTTTGCATATCTCTGTTTCAATTTGAATAGAAAAATTCCTAGAGATGATGGTGAGAAGACCTCGGACATTTGCCAAATGTCATTTCTTTGAGAAAGTTGGGAATTCTGACCCTTCTTTCTTAAGTACTCATAACCATCTCAAAAATAACGCCATTGAGTGGAAGGTGCCAAAATAGCAAACGTGTGTGTATGAGACCACTGGAGAGATCCAAGAATCTCTTCCCTTCCTGTGAAATTATTCCCCAAACAGAAACTCTTCCAGGGCACTGACATCTCCCAACCAGCCCCTCTTTTCAGCACACAGACTAGATAAACAGCAAGGGAAAAAGTACTGTAGGGGATAACGTTGCAGAAATTCAGAGTTGGACAAGATGCAGTATGAGAAAGGGCCTAGGACCTGGAAAACAGGACTCAAAGTGAATGCAGTTTCCTGCCTCGGATATGGTTATCATGTAACCGAGCACAGCTGCAGGTCATTCTTGCTGAATCTGTCACAAAGATGCTGGTCTGAAGAATCCTCTTGCTTCATCCTTACAGGAAATCCTCCTGCCAAGCATCTCCTTGGGCATGAGAGATATTTTTCCAAGCAGATTTGCTGGGGCCAAGCTGGAGGAAGTGATGGGGCAGAAAAGCAAGGAAAAGGAGCCTCCTGCCAGGTGAGACTTGCAGAGAAATGGGTGAGGGTGACACTGTGCTCTGGTAAATGCTGAGTGAGATGTTTCCTTTGGAGCCAGTGTCTGTATTAGCTCTGAAAGGTTATTTCCGCATGTCCCAGTGACCGATGTGTCCGTTGTGCTTTTCTCCTGACATGACTTCCTCCTTCTCTGACATTGTCCCTCAGCACTAACCCACTTCCCTTCCCCGAGCGCAGCAAACAGATGGCAGCAGTTTGTGCAGACGGGCATGCAGAAATGGGCCAGAGACCTTCCTGAAGAAAGCAAGGGGCTGCTCGGCAGTGGCTGAGCACTGACTGGAGCAATTACTCCATATATCAGAGGTTTGGGGCTTCAGGAGTGCTGGCGCCTGTCCCCAGTGCCAGGGCAGGTGGAAGCAGTGTCCTTGCCTGCAGGAAGTGTGTGCTGGTTGAGGAGCTATGTTGCCAAGCTGTGTTATGGGAGGAGATGAGCAGCCTGCACAGCTTCTGGGAAGATGCAAAAGCAACTGACAGGTCTTCTCCAAGACCTTTCAAAGACAAGAGCCTGAACCCTCAACTGCTGAGCAGGAGAGGAAGCCAGAGGCTGTGCTCAGCAGGGTGGAGCAGCAAATGGAGACTCCCAAGATGGGGAAGGCTGAAAGCTTGTGACTTCTGGCACCAGGAGGACGGCTCCTCCTCCACCTGCAAGTCTGCAACTGCAGAATAAGTTTGGTGCTCTGGAAGCAGAATAGGGGCTGGAAGCTCTTTCTGAGGAAGCATCAGAGCCAGCTGAGCCTGAAGCACACATCCACACCAAGAAGAAGAAGCAAATGGGAAACTCCCTCCTATGGGGGACAGAGACCCCATCTGCAAGCTGACCTGCGACCTAGGGAAGTTTGCTGCTTGCCATGGGCTTGGATCTGTGGTGTTGCAGAGAGGCTGCTAAGGATCAAGGCTACAGTGGAGGACTTTGGTGTAGTGACCATGAAACAGTGGTGTCCAAGATCCTGAGGGGAGTGAGGAAAGGGAGTAGCAGACTGCAAGCGAGCAGACGGTACCTTATTCAGGAAACTGATAGGTGGGATCCCATGGGAGGCAGGAGGACCTAAAGGGGTTCAGGGAAGCTGCCAAGTCCTCCAGGACAACCTCCTCCAAGCACAAGAACAGTCCATCCCAGTACTCAGGAAGACAAGCAGAAGCATCAGGGGACCAGGTGGGCAAAACAGGGAACTCATGACTGAACTCCAATGCAAACAAAACAAAACAAACAAACAAAAAACCCCCCAGTATATAGGTGGAAGCAGGGTCAGGCTACAAAGGAGGAATTTAGAAACGTTGCCCAGGCATGTAGGAATGGAGCCGCTCAGCTGGGGTTGAGGCTTGCAAGGGATGTCGAGGGCAACAAGAAGCGTTTCTACCTCTACATTAGTAGTAAAAGGCTGAACAAAGAAAATGTGGGGACCGGTGCTGAAAGGGATGGGTGAGCTAGTGAAAATGGACAAGGCTAAGACTGAGGAACTCAATGCCTTCTTTGTCTCAGTCTTCCCTGACCGACCTGGTTGCCATCTGTGATAATATTTGGGGATAAAGAGAGAGCAGTGAATATCATTGACCTCAACTTAGCAAGGTGTGACAGTGTGCTCCTCCCCCCCCGCCACCACTGATGTGCTCTCTCCCCCTCAACCTGACCTCCCTGTAAACAGCACATATGTAGGGGCAAGTAGAGCATGCGCCAGCTAAGGCCTGTCTAGTATGCAAATATGACTATGAGTCAATCATCTCCCTCCCATAAATAGGGGGCAGCCCAGAGCCCACTGAGCTCTCCTGCACAGCAGCGGGCTGCACTGCAGAACCTCCTCTTGAGCAGGAATGCCTCTCAAGCTTACTCCTCAAGGTTGAGAGAAATTCCTTACCTGTGACAGATCCTTGGTAAGTGATTAATAGCATGCTGAACTTTTGCAAACTTCGCAAAACTTTCCTGAGTTATAGCTCTGACTAATTGTGCACGTAATTCCTTAGACATAAACTGTTGACCAAGTCTGAGACTAAGACTGGATTCAGCCGCACCCAGGCTCCTCTCTGGAGGAGTTTAGAAAGCAAGGGGATCCAGTCTGAACCTCGTGACTCAACGGGAGGGTATTCCATTGCTCATGCATCTGACCCTGTCCTTCATGCAGTAAAAAACTGAATGAACCTTGCCAATCAAACCTCGTTAAATCGTTCTTATTCATGACTGAACTTTCTTAAGTTGCTGTCTTACTACAATAAACATAGTGCTGCCTTCCTCTTATGAGTGAAGTGCATCACTCCTATCACGACAGGAGGATCACCTCCCTTGACCTGCTGGCAACACTCTTCCTCATGCACCCCAGGATACCATTGGCCTTCTTGGCCACAAGAGCACCTTGCTGCCTCATGGTCAACTTGGTGTCCACCAGCACTCCCAGGTCCTTCTCCGCAGAGCTGCTTTCCAGCAGGTCAACCCCCAACCTGTACTGGTGCATGGGGTTATTCCTCCCTAGGGGCAGGACCCTGCACTTGCCTTTGTTGAACTTCATGAGGTTCCTCTCTGCCCACCTCTCCAGCCTGTCCAGGTCTCTCTGAATGGCAGCACAGCCCTCTGGCGTATCGGCCACTCCTCCCAGTTTTGTATCGTCAGCAAACTTGCTGAGGGTGCACTCTGTTCCTTCATCCAGGTCATTGATGAAGAAGTTGAACAAGACTGGACCCAGTACTGTCCCCTGGGGGACACCGCTAGCTACAGGCCTCCAACTAGACTCTGCACGCTGATTATAACCCTCTGAGCTCTGCCTTTCAGCCAGTTCTCAATCCACCTCACTACCCACTCACCTAACCCACACTTCCTGACCTTCCCTATGAGGATGTTATGGGAGACAGTGTCAAAAGCCTTGCTGAAGTCAAGGGAGACAGCATCCACTGCTCTCCCCTCATCTACCCAGCCAGTCATTCCATCATAGGAGGCTATCAGGTTGGTTAAGAATGATTTCCCCTTGGTGAAGCCATGCTGACTACTCCTGATCACCTTCTTGTCCTCCACATGCTTGGAGATGGCCTCCAGGATGAGCTGCTCCATCACCTTTGCAGGGATGGAGGTGAGGCTGACTGGCCTGTAGTTGCCTGGGTCCTCCCTCTTGCCCTTTTTGAAGACTGGGGTGACACTGGCTTTCTTCCAGTCTTCAGGCACCTCTCCTGTCCTCCATGACCTTTCAAAGATGATGGAGAGTGGCTTAGCAATGACATCCGCCAGCTCCCTCAGCACTCGTGGGTGCATCCCATTGCGGCCCATGGATTTGTGGGTGTCAAGTTTGCTTAAATGATCTCTAACCCCATCCTCCTCCACCAAGGGAAAGTCTTCCTTTCTCCAGACTTTCTCTCTTGCCTCCAGGGTCTGGGGTTCCTGAGGGCTGGCCTGAGCAGTAAAGACTGAAGCAAAGAAGGCATTCAGTAACTCTGCCTTCTCTGCATCCTTCGTCACCAGGGCACCCTCCCCATTCAGCAAAGGGCCCGCATTTTCCCTAGTCTTCCTCTTGCTACTGAGGTATTTAAAGAAGTCCTTCTTGTTGTCCTTGACATCTCTTGCCAGATTTAATTCCAAACGGGCCTTAGCCTTCCTCAGCGCATCCCTGCATACTCTGACAATGTTCCTATATTCCTTCCAAGTGGCCTGTCCCCCTTTCCACTTTCTGTATACTTCCTCCTTCTGTCTCAGTTTTGCCAGGAGCTCCTTGCTTATCCATGCAGGTCTCCTGCCCCCTTTGCTTGACTTCTTACTCACAGGGATGCACCACTCTTGAGCCTGGAGGAAGTGATGCTTGAATATTAACCAGCTCCCTTGGACCCCCCTTCCTTCTAGGGCCCTAACCCACGGCATTCCTCCAAGCAGGTCCCTGAAGACGACAAAGTTTGCTCTCCTCAAGTCCGGGGCTGTGATCCTACTCCTTTCCCTGCTTCCTGCTCACAGGATCCTCAACTCCACCATCTCATGGTCACTGCAGCCAAGGCTGCCCCCAACCTTCACATCTCCAACCGCTCCTTTCTTTGTTTGTTAGGATAAAGTCCAGCAGCACACACCTCTCCTTGTTGGCTCCTCCACCACCTGTGTCAAGAACTTATCCTCACTGCTCTGCAGGAACCTCTGGGACTGTTTGAGCCTAGCTGTGTTATCTCTCCAGCAGATATCAGGGTGGTTGAAGTCCCCCATGAGAACCAGGGCCTGGGATTGTGAGGCTACTTCCAGCTGTCTGTAGAAGGCCTCATCAACTTCCTCTTCCTGATCAGGTGGCCTATAGTAAACACCCACAACAGTGTCACCCACCCATGCTAGCCTGCCCTTTAATCCTTACATATAAGCTCTCGACTCGCTCTTCATCCACTCCCTAGGCAGAGCTCGATACATTCCTGTTGCTCTCTCACATAAAGAGCAACTCCAGCACCTCACCTTCCCGGCCCGTCTTTCC
Source organism: Apteryx mantelli (assembly GCF_036417845.1). Lineage (NCBI taxonomy): Eukaryota > Metazoa > Chordata > Aves > Apterygiformes > Apterygidae > Apteryx > Apteryx mantelli. The sequence continues at coordinate 1,119,013 of NW_027118792.1, read as the reverse complement.
TAAAAAGCACATAGCCATCCATGACAGAATTCCAGTCATGTGCACTATCCCACCATGTCTCTGTAATTGCAATGAGATCATGGCCCTGAGACCACACACAGATCTCTAGTTCTTCCTGTTCCCCATGTCACGAGGATCCCACATGTCACGTGGAATCTTCCACCTCTCCTGTTTTCTCTGGCAAGGGAATTCATTCTTTGAATTTCAGAATGCAGTCACACAGTTTAGGACCTTTTTATCACCATTCAAAGACAAGACAGCTTGTATAGCCAGATGTCCCTCTGGAGTCCCACGGTAATTATGCTGAATTTCAAATTTCAAAAGTGGCATGAAGCTTTTCTTGACAGGGAGGGAAATTGGCAATGAGGTGCCCGGGAGCTTTGGCGAGGCAGGGAAAGGACAGCCCTGGACACAGGGGGTGCATCTCAGTCCCTGCTCCCAAGGCAGCTCTTTCCCACGGCTGTGCTGTAGCTGTCTGGCTTCAGCTGTGGGCATTGCATCCCAAAGGCGGAGAGGATGTGTGTCTGTGTGGGAGCTCCCACTGTTCCCCCTTTGCAGCAGTGCAGGCATTAGGAAGGGAGGAGGTGCCTTTCCTCATGCTAAAATCCACCTACAAATGCAAAATAAAGATGGTTGGTGACTGGTCAGAGCTGGAATGACCAGCCTCTGCCTTGCAATGGGTTTCTCTGCAGGCAGGATGAAGGAAGATGTGTTAAAACCACCGTGTGCTATCCCACAGTTATTTGCATGGACGTAACGGATGAATCTTTCTGTCCAAAACACCATTCATCTCTGTTAGGAAGCTCTGGTGTGAGCAGTGTTGTGGTGCTCGTGAGGAGCTGCCTCATGACAGGCCTTGTGCATTGGGGACCTCTGCAAGAGAAATCTCTGCTTGAGGTTTTCAAGTCAATGCTTAGTGGAAAGTGGCCGAGCTCTGGAGTGCAACCACCTGGGCACAGAGACAGAGGAGCCAATACGGCCAGAGCTCCTCTCACACCGCCCCATGTGTCAATCTCTGTGAGATGCTGTCAACCTCTGTGCAATGCTATCAACCCCTGTGAGATGTCCCCCATTGGAAAAGCCAAGAGCAGCCCTGTCCTGCAGGCCTGATCTCAATGGGGGTCTCGTACCCTCTTGCTGGAGCATCTGGGACTTTTTAAACTGAATCCAGCAGGATTTGCACAAAACCTGCTGAGCTTTCCGGGGCAGTGCTGGGACTGTCACTCCGGTAGTGCATCCTTGCCCAAAGCTCCTCGTAGCCTGGCTACGCTCACAGCCTGCATCTAGCAGGCTAGATCTTCTCTCACTCTCATTCTCCTTTCCTCTTCTCTGAACACCTTTTATTACTGGCCCACCAGTCTCTCTTCTTCCAGTGCCTTCAGTCAAGACAATAAACTTCCTTTACTGACAATTTTTTGTTGTCCCCAATACCTATAGTCTTTTTTTTCTTTTTTTCTTTTTCTTTTTTAACTTTTTAGGACTAGCTATGGCTGGCATGGGAAGTACTCCATTATCCTACTTAAAACACCGTGTAAGTAGTGACAGTTAGTAAGCCAAGCCTCTCCGTACCTCTCTGGCACAAGGGGAAACCTCCTCTGGTCTCTTTGCTGGGAGCAGCTGCTCCCTGGCAGGGCTCAGCAGCGGCAGAGGAGAGCCAGAGCCCACCAGGCAGAGCTGCAGCTGGGCTGTAAATGGTGATGATGCCAGACAGCATGTGGATGGAGCATCACACTTCACCATCTGGAAGTCCATCAGCTCAGAAGCATCTCAAGTTATAGCTCTTGTGCCACATGCAGCACATGGTACATGAGTCTTGCAGTAGCAGCTTGGGCAATACAATTAATGTGATTTTGTTACATGCAAAAGGGGACAGAGTGTGTTTTGCCATGGCTCCAGCTGCCGTGGATCTAGCAAGCTGCATGGAGTCAGTGCAATTCCCTCCTCTAAGAACTGGTGAAGGAGGAACCGAAAGAGGAAGGCAGAGCCACATCTTCAAATGAAACTTTATTGTCTTATGTATCCATTATTCTGTGTCTCTACAAATGGACATGGGCAGGGCAGGTGCTTTAGTCTGAGAGGGACCCTAGTGGCCACAAGGACTAGATCACTGAGCGTGAAGGGAGACTAAGGCCCTTTACCTGGATGTTGTGGAGGAAAAAGGATGAGCAGGGAGGCACTGCAGGGCAGAACATGGGAAGGTCGTAACAGGCGGAGCACTGCTGCCGGAGAAGAAGGCGGGGCTTTACAGCATTATAAAAGAGCAGGACGCGCTTCATTAAACGCCATTTTGCCACTCCTCATATTGGTGTCTGTGTGGTGATGGTCCGGGGTCTGGGGAGAAGGCCCCGTGCCTCCTCGGTAAGAACGAGAACGGTAACAAGTGGTGACCCCGACGTGATACCGAGGAGGCGGCTCGGCCGGCGTAGGCACCGGGAGCGTGAGGAAGGGATCCGGATCCGGAACCATGGAGGCCATATGTAAGGTAGTGATGGCCTGCGCCAAGGAATGGCGGGCGCCGCTGAAGGCGAGCGCGATACGAGCGTGTGTAGAGAGGCTCGTAAAGGAGGGGGCGATTACTTCTCCTATGGAGATTCTGCGGGAGGAACTGTGGCTGCAATGCACAGCAGCGCTGGCGGAGTTCCCGATGAACGGGGGATCCGCGAGGGAGTTAAAGGTGTGGGGGCTGATAAGAATGCTCCTGCGGAGCGCGAGGGAGGCCCCGGCAAAAGAATGGGAGAGTGGGGGCGGGGAGGTTCCTGTGATCCTACCAGTGGAATCCCAGGAGCCGCCTCCGGTGTATCCCTGGCAAGATCTCGCACAAGACAGAGAGGGATGGGGGGGTCGACGGGACCGAACCCGAGGATTGCGTGCCTGGCGCAGTTTTGAGGAAGACGCTTAGTGAGGAAGATAGGACCCTGCTGCCGTGGGCCCCGGCAGAGGAGGGTGCTGTAGGCGGGGAGAGTCAGGCACTGCAGCGAGGGAGGAAGGGTAACGGCCAGTCAGAGCGGAGAGACCAGAGTTCGACCTTGAAAGGAGGGAGGAAGGTTCGGGTGAGATTGCCGGTTGAGGAGGAGAGCGGAGAAGATAGCAGCGACGAGGAAGGCGGGGGCTTGCGAGAAGTTACGCGCAGGCTGCGGGGGTGTGCAATAGGAGAGACACAGCCGAAAGGGAAGCCGAAGGGCGGAGAAGAAGTAACAACATCCCCGGTCGACACCCTATTGCGTGCATTAGAGGAAATAAGGCGGGAGGTCATGGCCACAACAGAGGCTTCGCGGGCCGTGTATGAAGAACTCGGGAAGCTAGTAAAGGTAGAGCCACCCTGGACAAAGATAAAACAGACACATGCAGAGAGCTTCACTGAATTCTGTGACAGGCTCCAGCGGGCCATTGCAGAGTCAGACTTGCCCCCTGAGGCCCAGGGTCCGGTCATGATGGAGTGCCTCTGGCAGCAGAGTGATGCCATGACGCAGGACATCCTGAAAACGATCCCTAAAGGAACACCACTTTCGGTTGTCATCCGCACGGTACTGCAAAAACAGAATCAGGGAACAGCAGCAGCGCAGGCCCTTATCACGGCGGCGGACCAAATGAGAAAGGGACCACAGCGTTGCTTCTCTTGTGGATATCACAGGGAAGAGGGTATGCTGCGGTAAAACGGGAGGAGCAGATAAGATGGGTTCCAATGAAATGCATAAAACCTGACCTAAATGCACGTACGGGAGGGTCTGGGGTGTAACTAATCATTCTTGGTGAGATTCCATCCTGAACAGGGCGACGCCAGACGGGATGCTGCTGCATGGCTGCATTGATGTTTATCACCGGCTTCATGATTCCGGGGACCGCAGAGTCATACTGGAGGAGATGAGCACAGGCGCACAGAGCAGCTCACTACTGCATCCCGTTCAACCCCGAGGCGGGGCCGACAGAGACTTTCCTGACGGGGAACAAGTCAACACAGGGGCGTGGATCTTGTCATGGTTTGATTAGAAATGGCTTATAACACTAGGCTTGATAGCACTCACAGTAGTAATAGCGATATGCTGCGGCTTGCTAATTCTGAATTATTGCTTATGGCATGTACGGCTTAACTGCTTGATAGACATGAGCATAGAGTATATCAATTAATAGTACAGGAAAAAGAGGTTCTAGAAAGGGGGGGAGATGTGGTGGATCTTGGGAAACTGCATAGACAAGATATTTGCATGAGAAGCGGTAGACTAGGCGTAGCGGAAGATCACGCGGTGTGACGCGCAGCCTAGGGGTGGAAACGAAGTGCACCTGTATGCAAGCTTGCACGCAGCCCACAATAAACGCCATTAGACGAATGGCTAACTAACCTGTTTGGCAATCTACCACAGTGACTAACAGGACTGCTCGCTGAAGGCTTGCGCATTTTGCTAATCCTCATAATTATAGGCTTATGCTTGTGTGTAATACTGAGCTGCGTTAAGAAAGCCTTGCTGAAAGTAGCGGGCCAAGTCTGGATTGCTCGAAAACAAGAAGGAGAAATTCTGGAGGAATGGCTGGGCTTTGGGGGGGGGCTATAGTCTGTTGGAACTGAGCAATCCCGCCTATGGCCGCTGAACCGACGAGGACAAGGACACCGCCTGCGTTAAGAAGCGGAAGAAGGGGAGGCAGCACACAGCTCCGCTCACGAAGCTACTAATGCAAGGAACCACCCGATGGCGGTCCCGTCGAGACACGCCGCACTTCCGCGTGTTTTGTTGCGTCCCGCTCGATATAACGAAACAACGTTGATGGGAGAGGGGGAGATGTGGAGGAAAAAGGATGAGCAGGGAGGCACTGCGGGGCGGAACATGGGAAGGTCGTAACAGGCGGAGCACTGCTGCCGGAGAAGAAGGCGGGGCTTTACAGCATTATAAAAGAGCAGGACGCGCTTCATTAAACGCCATTTTGCCACTCCTCATATTGGTGTCTGTGTGGTGATGGTCCGGGGTCTGGGGAGAAGGCCCCGTGCCTCCTCAGTAAGAACGAGAACGGTAACAGGATGTAGGCTCTGACACTGCAGATTCCCACACCTGGAAAAGTCAGATGCATCTCATCTAGCTGTGCAGGAGACAAAGTCACCTTTCTGTTGTTGATTACATCGAAGTTATGTCGAGATCTGTAGGAACACCATAAATTGGCACTAGACTTGCTCTAGACTGCCTCTTTTAAGCCCTTTCCAACAGTTTTTGCACCCAGAGGCAATGACTTCAGTGTGATCGCACACTGTGAGAAAAACAGCCCCCTTTTGAGGTCTGCGAGGTTGAGGGTTCCCGTGCACTTACAGGATAAAATGGGCAGACAAGAGCTGCCACACAACTTTCCTGAGATCCTTTTGTGTGGGGGTGTGTGTTTTTTTGTTTGTTTGTTTTCCTTTTTGGTATGTCATCATCATCATCATGGTCTCTGTGAAATCAGTGTAGTTGTCACACATCCTGGATATTAAACCCTAGAAGTTTTACCATTCTGCAAGCTATAGGTGGACTAATAGAAGATCAGTGACTTTCACCCAGGATCTGTTTCTTTGTCAGCTGAAAGCACATCTGAATGGCCTCTTCCCTATTGCAGTAAAAGCTGTGCATAAGCATGCCATGTGAGAAGACTAGCCAGTGTGCCTATGTCAGGGCAAGTGTTTTGCACCAGTTCTCAGCCTCATTCACCTGCTGTTCCTCAAGCAGCTGCCCGTGCCTCCTCCTTCAGGGCACAGGAGCCCCTGAGACGGCTGAGAGCTGCAGTTGCTCTTGCCTCTGCGCGATGCTGAATTTACAGCATGAGAAGTTAAACCAAAACACATCACTGCCAGCACAAGCCAGATGGAGGATGGGCGACAGGTGGCAGAAGAAATGGTCGATGCAGTGGGACCAGCAGAAGGGTAACTGGAACACAGCGCCGGCCACCAGCAGCCCCAGGAGTCCTCCTCCCCCCCACCCCCCACCCCCACCCACGAGGCAGCCACTAGCCGAGTACATACTCAGGAGGTCATGACAGTGCTGTAACACACGGGATGACAGCCCATTGCCATCAGGAGGAAAGAATGCATGAAGCCAAACATAAAGGAGAAATGCATAACAGCATAAAAAGAGCATAACAGCAACAACATTTTAACAGCACCATCAGATCGGCTTTCAGCAGAGAAAACAGCATCTACATCAGACATAAATTCCTGCCTTTTATCTTCTGCAGGAAATATTGTGAAAACCGATGTGCACTACTCTAAAATGTTTTTATTGGCCCAGCAATATCACATTTCAGCACCTTGCTGTTGCCTAGGATCTGCAGCCACTGTAGCTGCTCATGAGGCTTTCTGGAGAGGACATGGGTGGGGACACTATTTATTCTGGGTGAGGGGGGGGAAGTCCATCTCACCTAATTCTGGATGTCCACCATTTATGTGTCTCTACCTGAGCTGTGTCTCTTCCTCTCCTTCTAGAGGGGAACAAGCATTTCTCATGGCGATTCCTCTGATCCCATCAGTCATTTACCTTCGAAGGAGGTGACTTACATTCCAGAAGTTCCTCTCCCCTTCGCTGTCAAAGAGGAGCCCTACATCACCAGATGTGGGGGGATGTCTATGGACAGCAGGGGTGCTGGAAATTAGAGGAGATGCAGTTTGAGATCATTGTCCCAGCACTGTAGGAACTGCTTCCCTGCACTGCGTTGCCTCATGCCACTCTCCTACATGGACCACACATAAGGGGTGATCTGGATCTCACTGCAAGCAATGAGATTCTAACCCTGGCTGCTCTTGAAGAAAACTCTGGCCCAGGCATCTCACCTTAAAAAAAAGAAAAAAAATAAAAAAAAAAAGAAAAAAGAAAGAAAAAGAAAAAGAAAAAGAAAGAGAAAAAGAAAAAGAAAAAGAGAAAGAGAAAGAGAAAGAAAAAGAAAAAGAAAAAGAAAGAAAAAAGAAAAAAAGAAAAAGAAAAAGAAAAAGAAAAAGAAAAAGAAAAAGAAAAAGAAAAAGAAAAGTCAGGCTTTACCCAGGACCTCACCTGACATACAGCATTATCAACTTACCGGCTCTGCACCATGAGCTGGAAAGAGTTTGTACTGCTTGACTTTTAACGGCAGTCGTCACCACAAGCCCGTACAATCCCTGATCAGATAAGAGGGAGCCAAAGGGTGAGAAAAATACCTTTAAAACTCTGCCTGTTTCTTCTGCTACCGCTTCTGTCCTCCAGGCTTCAGAAGGGGAAGGCAGCGATGATGAAGTGGCGAGCACTTGATCTTCCAGGAAGGATGGACCCACCACCCCCAGCCGCGTCAGCCCCATGACAATCTCATGCTCCTCTCCTCTCCATCTCCAGCATGCCCACAGGCATGGCTTGTACAGAAGGATTTAAATAGCTTTCATCCCTCCCCGGGGTGGGGGGAGGCACTGGACTGAGCCCTGTTATCCGAGGCCAGATGCTGCCTGGCTTTTACATCAGTAGCTCCAAAGATTGGAGCGCAGGTGCCCAGCCCACAGTGGGGACTACCCATCCGATGCTCCCTTCCCCTTGCAAGCAGCCTGGCACAGAAGTACAGGGAGGCAGCGGAGTCCTGCCCACAGCCCAGCCCCTCCATGAGCCTGACACCAGGGCTTGAAGGAAGTGTCCGTGCAGAGCTGCGAGACGAGGGTCCCTCCTCGAGGTCTCCGGAGGCCAGGCATCCCGTGTGGGACCGTTTGCAAAACAAGAAGCTCACTGCATATCCAAATGGGAGGTCAGCACTGCACGGTCCCTGGCTTCAGCAGCTCTCCCCCAGGTTTCCCTGGCACAGTGTCAGCTTCCTTGTGCACCATGCTGTCAAGTCAGCTCTCCTCGCAGAGTGGAGCTCAGGACCATGCTTGAATAGCCCAGGCAGGAGGGGGCATCCCCCAGGCAAGCTCCTGGCCATCACCCCAGTGCCCCATCACACACAACAAAGGGCTCTTTGGCGTACCATAGGGCCTCTCTTTGGGCCTGAGGTAGTGTAACACTGTATTTTAAGCCTATTTCTGAAAAATACAATAATGAACCCAAAATAACAAGGCGGGGGGGTGGGAGGGCTTTCTCACCGCCTTTCGAGGGTCATGCTCTGGGCAGCCCAGGACTCCAGTGGAAACCCACGGGTGGGCAGGCAGATCTCGCCCCTTTGGTTTCCTACTCTACGTGTCAGGCTAGGATACAGTTCACCTAACTCCAGAAGTCCCAGTGGAAGTATCTCTACCTGAGCTGGTTCACTGGACTCCTCAGGTGGCCAGGGAAGAGCTTGGCCATGCAGTCCGGGCACAATTCACCTCCCAGGCATAGGTGTCCACTTTTAGGATGTGGTGGGTCTTCTGCTACAGTCCATCCTGCACTGACAACCCAGACAGCCCAGGGGATCAGCTCCAAAGCAGATCTTTAATGCCCTCAATAAGACTCTAGTCAGAAGGTCTCCCCATGGATTTCTCCAGGGTCAGTGTGACTATCTGATCAAGCTCTCTGGGATTGTACCTACCTAGCTGGTGCTCTGCCAGGTATATGACATCCTGAGTGCTTGGCAAAGATTGTCTTAGCATGTGCACGAGTAGGAGGAGAGAACAACTTATCTCAGCACCTTCTCACCAAGATCCAGATTCCCCAGCTTCCCTGTCAATGCATGGCTCATACGGAGCTGCCTGAATGCAGAGAGAAATGCAAAGCCTCCTCTGAGACAATTTCATGCCAATGCACACCCTCAGTCTCCAGCTCCTTCAAGAGCAAGTCAGGACAGCCAAGAGCATCCCAGCAACTAGCCCACTCCAGGGTCTGGCCTTACCGTGTCCTAACATTAGCCAGTCTGGAGAGCTCTGGGGACATGGGACAAGAGTCCTTGGGAGAACTGGCTCCCCTCCCCAAGTCCTGGGTGTCCAGAACTGCTCCAGGTGCATGTTGAACCCCTTCCCTCAGGGGGCTGGAAAAGCAGGCGGCCAGACATGGAAGTCAAAAGCAGCAGCACGTGCCAGCCATACCCTTGCCAAACCTTGCACAGACTCTCTGAGTATGCATGACGGCAGTGTGCGTGCCCAGTTCAGCTTCAGCTCCAGCATGGGAGACAGTTCTGGGCAACCCAACTCCAATCTGACCCACCTCCCCTGCCCACCTCAACTCAGAGGAGGACAACAAAGATGCCTGCAGGCCTAGGAGAGGTCCTTGAAGGAAGACGCTCTCAGGAAACTGAGAGCACTCTGGAAGCCAAGACCATGCAGGCCAAGTTGGCCTGGAGGGTCCCAGGACACCCTGGCACAGATGAGGCATCCCAAGCAGCAGCAGCAGCAGCAGCAGCAAGGGAGCATGCTGGGTCTGCCCGCAGTCAGGCCAGGTTGTATCACATTGCCAGTGGAGCTGAGAGCATCATGCCCCTCATCAAGGGTGGGTGTCCCCTTTCCACCAGCTGCACTGACCTCCTTTCACATTCTGGCAAAATCTCTGCTGCAGGCTCCACTCAAGACAGGCCAGGGTGACCTGCTCAGTGTAGGGGCCTATGCTGTGGACACCCACATCTCAGTAGATGGTCCTCCCCCAACCCCTCCATGCTCAAGGGCTTGAGAGCTTGGGGGACTAGCGGTGAGTTGGTGTAACACCCCCTTGTCTGCACCAAGGTGACATTCTCAAGTGTGGAGAACAGAGACCCAAAAATCAGCGATCTGCTCAGCCAGTGGCTGTGCCACCTCCAGCGGGCACATGGAGGCATCCTCCCTATGGAGTGCAAGCTCTTGCTTCACCTTCCTCCTCCTCTCCAGCAGTGTCTCGTAGCCCCAAGCAAGCACCTGGCATGGGCTGCTGTGTGCTCAGCCACGGTTTCTTGGTAACACACATGGTTTCATCTCCCCTCACCGCAGCACAGACATTTGTACCTGACCCAGCAGAGATAAATGAGCGGTGGCAGGAAGCAAGCCCCTGGCCTGCGTTTGGCACCTCTCTCAGGAGAAGAGCTGTGCCCCAGAGCTGTGCATTTCATACGAGTCAAGATGAGGACAGACGGCTCTCACCGAGGGTTGGGCAGTACTACTTCTTGAACACACTCCTGCTGCTCTCCCATCACACCTTGGTCCTCACTGAATCCCAGTATACACCCCGGGCAACTGTGCCAGTGCGGTGGAGAGGTGGTGGGCTGCGATGGGGTGGAAAGGAGCAATGAAGGGCAAGGCCACTGCTGCCAAAGAAACTTTTTTTTGCCCGCTTTCAGCAAGAAAGAAAGGACTAAAGGCGCCTGCTTGATCCTAGTTATTGCTTAGGAAAAGGCTTGTGTCTTGAGATCAGCACACATTCGTTGCTGAGAGCTGCTGAGGGTATTGCCAGGATGCCTCAGGGAGATCGATCCTTAATTATGCCCATTGCAACCAACTAATGATGCCTGTCCCCAGGTGAGGACATAGCAGTCCTTAATGAGCATGCACCTCAGTCTCCTGGAAGAGCTCAAAGCTGCTGCCACTCTGCCCACAAGGACAGGACAGGGTCTCTCAGAGAAGCTGGGGCTGCCTCCAGCTACAAGTGTGCAGAGGGCTGCAGGCCTGCTCCATGCCTGAACATCCTTCTGGACAGTGCAGGTAGGGCTCCGGGCTCATCTTTCCCCTGGCTCCACAGTTTTCCTTTCTGCAGCCTTACTCTTCACAAGGTAAAAGGGGAGGGAGAGGACCTGTAGCAGAGGCTCGACTAGATCCCACCATCCTGGTGTGAATCTACCCTGTGCCGAAGGAAGAGAGGGTCTGAGCCTCCTTCACGCAAGACCCCTTTGTGCTGTTGCCCTTCGAATGTGAAAGGGAGCATTCCAACGTGCCCACCACTAGCCCAGGGTGACCAGGAGCCTGCGTGTGCATGCAGACAATGCACACAGCCCATGGCTTGAGCCAGCCCAGGCAGATCAGCAGCGGGAGCTGCCTGCACTGCTCAACCCCCCTGCCTTTCCCTGCTCTGCTCCTCCAGCTGCTCAGGGCAGCATCGCTTGGGGCAGCTTGGACGCTTCAGCGTTGACAGCTCTGCACGTGTCCCCGAGAGCTCGCGCAGCCCCTTTTGCACGTGAGAGGCTCTGAACCGGCATTTTCCGTCTTGCAGCTCCACAGCCACCGTGCTGCCGCAGCTCACGGCTGCCCCCCAGCACACGAGAGAAGGCGCCAGGCATCCCCGCGCCAGCCTGGCTTGCTGCACGCACCAGCTTGCTCTCAGGAGGGCAAGGTGCTGCCCCACCGCACCCTCCTTCTGCTGTGCAGCCTCAACCAAAGCACAGTAGCCCATATGCACCAGGAGGGCAACCAGCATGGGGAGGGAGAGGCCAGGAAAGGGCTCTTGAGGAGGGACACTAGCAGATTCTCTTTGTCACTACAGCTCCTTGCACCTTTGGTGAGACGGGTGCTGCTTTTCTCCCTGCTCCACATTCAGAGAAAGCCTTTCGCTTCCATGGAAAATGACAGCCAAAGCCTGGCCACGGACTTCATCTTCCTGGGGTTCTCCAACCTGGCAGAGCTGCAGAAGCTGCTCTTTGTGGTCTTTTTGCTGCTCTACCTGGTCACTCTGAGCACAAACGCCACTATCATGACCATCATAAGGCTTGATCCGAGCCTGCACACGCCCATGTACTTCTTCCTCTCTGTCTTGTCGTTTCTGGAGACTTGCTACACCTTTGTCATTGTCCCCAAGATGCTGGTAGACTTGCTGGCAGAGAGGAAAGCCATTTCCTTCCTGGGCTGTGCTGTGCAGATGTACTTCTTCCTCTTCTTGGGGTGTTCCCACTCCTTCCTCCTGGCCACCATGGGCTACGATCGCTTCGTGGCCATCTGCCACCCCCTGCACTACAACAGCATCATGACTCGGCGAGTGTGTGTTCAGCTGGTGATCGCTTCTGCTCTCATTGGCTTGCTGGCCGCCCAGGCCGATACCACCTTGATATTTTGCTTGCCCTTCCAGGCCTCCAGGAAACTCAACCATTTCTTCTGTGACATCGCCCCGGTCCTCAGTGTGGCCTTTGCTGACACCAGTCTCAGCGAGTCCGTTGTCTTCACGCTGGCCATCTTCGTCCTTCTGATCCCGCTGATGCTGATCCTTATTTCGTACCTCTTCATCCTCTTCACCATCCTGAAGATCCCCTCAGCCGCAGGCAGGCGCAAAGCCTTCTCCACCTGCAGCGCTCACCTGATGGTGGTGGTCGTGCACTACGGCTGTGCCTCCTCCATCTACCTGAGACCCAATGCCAGCTACTCATCGGACCAGGATGCGGTGATCTCAGTTGCCTACACCATTCTCACCCCGCTGCTCAACCCCATGATTTACAGCCTCCGGAACAAGGATGTCAAAATGGCGCTTCGAAAATCCCTCAGAAAAAACAGACTTTCTCAGAAAGATTTCCACTGAAGAGGTTGTTCCCCTTACGGATTTTCAGCCAACATCTTCCACTTCCAAGAAAACATCACCCCTTTTCCGTGTCTCCTCTCTTACTCACAAAGAAGCTTCTCGGAATGACACGACAGCTCACTGGGGCTGGCAAGGACCTGACATAAAAACCTCATAAATTCAAGTCATGGTGAAGGTGCAAACATGAACCCTGATGAAAGGCACCCCCTTCTGGAAGGGCTCAATGGCTCTGGAAACCCACATGTGCACAACTCTATTTTGGGGATTGGAAAGGCTCTTTGGTGACATTTTTTCACCTGACCCAGGTAGTAAAGAAGAAAGGTAGGTGTTGAAATCATTTCAGGGTGAAATGCTTAGTTTTTTAGGAGATTGCAAACTCAGGACCGTGCTCCTTTTGCGCATCAAGATGCCCCTGAGCTCCGGCATTCATCTGTGTGCATGTTATTCTAGCGCCCATTAGCAGAGCCTGCAAAGCAAGTGAGCTGCATCAGGTTGCATCAGCTTGCCTTTGCCATGGGCTAAGTGTGAACCTGGACACAGACCCGAGTCCTGAGACAGCTGGAAAGTTCAGGTCCACTGACAGGTGAGACCAAGAACGTGAGTCCAGATGGACCTACAGAAGGGCTCCTCAGGAAGACCTGCTCTAGAAAAACGAAATAATAAGATCTCTCCCTGTGAGCACGCTTCTCCTCCCACATCACAGTGCCTTCTCAAAAAGCAGTGGAGCCAGCTGTGAAGCTGGAATTAGCAAAACCAGGAAGGACATCTCCTTCAAGGGGGGAAAAGACTCTTCCTGCAGCACCGTTCTTCACTGTTCTGCAGAACTGAGCATTTGTAAAATGAACTTCTTCCCGCTGCAGCCAAGCACATCCTTTGTTTGAACAGCGGGACCTCTTGAGATGTGTCTGAGCAAAGGGCTGGCTGAGCTCTCTTTTTCCAAACCGGGGCACCAAGCAGAACACAAGCAATGCCCAGCCCTCAGCCAACAAGGATCTCTCCAGCAGAGTCCTCAAGCACTAAATAAAGAAATAGGCTTTGCTTTCTGGAAAAAGTGAAAAGGTAGAAGGAGACAGAGAAGAAAAAAACAAAAGACACTTATTTTTTCCCTCAATTTCTAGGGTTTCTCACAATGTCAGAGGTACAGCCATGTGTCCTCCACAGCTTTGTATATCGCCTTGCAATTGCCAAGGCAGAGGATGGGCGAGAGGATGTTGTAGAAGCAAAAGACATTGCTGGACTTCTGAAAGGATTATGGAGATGCTTTATGCATTGCACAGTGCATATTCAGGCTTTATCAAGAGTGACTTGAGACCGAACCAGGACAGAAAAAGGACAACAAGAAAGAAGTGTCTGAAAAAATGGTCCAAGCGAGATATGAAGAAAACATATTTCACCAGGGTCACTAGAATCCAGCGGGAGCAAAACCTTCTCCCTTTGGTAAATCTGAATTAAAGCAGAGGATTTCCCTCTTGCATTATTTCCTTTATGTCATTCTTCATTGATTTCCTGTATGATGCTACTAATTATTTCATCTATATTTCATTCTATATTTCTACATTATATTGGTAATATATTATTTTGCTGCCACTGCCCTCAAAGGGCCTCGGGTGCTGCACCTGCTGTTGCCTGCCCTGTGGCATAGTCAGCAGGATAGCAAGTCGTATCACCGATCATTTACAGAGGCATGGAGTGAACTTGAGTCCCAACTTCTCAGAAGAATGGGCTCGTGACAATTAGCATAATTGGGAAACTGATAAAGAATACCTAAAAAGAGAGAAATAGAAGGTAAAAAGGCAACTGAGTTGTTCCTGTCTTTGAAAACTGAACAACTGCAGAAACAGTTACAGGAGGAAAAGGAGAAAAGACAAAAGTTGGGAGAAAAGGTCGAGATGACGCTTATGCAGACTCCACGCCTGCCTCCCAACAGGGTACAGATTAGGAAACTAATAGTATCCCCTGAAGACTGGGACGGAAACATCTGGGCTGATCCCAATGATAGCGAGCCAGGAGAAGATGACCCTTTGTTCCCCTCAAATCCCCCTGACTATGAAGCTAAACCCATTGTTAAAACCCAAGGAAACAAGGGACCTTGGGGTGGTGCTCCACAACATACTATGCAAACTATTCCCTGGGATCTGTTACAATTGACAAATTTGCAAAGGAGATATAGCAGAAAACCAGCTGAAACTGAAACTGAATACTTGTGGCAAATCTGCCTAAGTGGCAGCAACTGAATAACGCTGAGTGAGGATGAAGCAAATGGCTATTGGGGTCTGGGAGTTTCCTTACATTTAGGACCCAGCCCTGCAGATATACCCCATTCTATCACCAGTCGAGTAGCTTACTGGGCTGGAGGAATAGGCACAATGGAGCGAGGTGGACCTTCCATAATCCCCATTACAATTATAAGTGAGCTCTCCACAGCCGTCACAAAAGCTGCTTACATACAAGCCATGCACCAAGGAGGACGCGGTGATATCCCAATATCTGCTATAGTAGATTCGGCAGTGTTAAAACCACTCATTAGAGGAGCCCCGGCAATTCTTAAACCCTATTTAATTATAAATTAGGATGAGATAAGAAGAGACACAGAATGCAGTGAAAGACTAGGTGATAACAACACCCCGCCACATACCCCCCCGCAGGCAACTCCCTACATGGGCAGTATTAATGCATGGCATTGTTAACCACAGCCGTGAAATGGGCTGGGAAGATCCAACAGATGAGAACAGGAACCTGAAGTCCCGTGGAGGAGATCGTAGGGTGAGACCAGTGATACCCCCATGGGGAACAGAAACTAGATTGAAGGGAAGTAAGCCTAAAGACCCACAAACAGAATCTCGAGAATGCAGAAATGGATTGTGGAGGAAAGCCTTAGCCCTAGGCATTCCCAGAGTCGCGATTCAAGGTCAGTCTACTGGCATTATCTTGAGTCTGACTGAAGCATTCCAGAAACGAGATAATGGCGAAAGGAAGGAACGTACTTTGACTCCTTGGGCGCCAGCTCCCAGAGAGAGAGAGAGACAATCCCTTCCTCCCCCTTAGGGAAGAATTGCAGGGCATGAAGCAAAAAGGCAAGTAATGACCGGAAGGCAATTGGGTCTGCCTGTCCAGCAAGTGGAGGTTTATCAGTGGATAAGTGATAATGGCCCATATATCTTGATTCCAGTCGGTCCTCAATGACAATTGGTGAAGTTTTTAATAGATAGGGGAGCACAAATTTCAATACTAACACAACAAAATGCCAAGAAGATGGGGATGGGTGTGCGATCCGGATGGCAAAGAGTTAAAATTACTGGTGTGAACAGAGCAAGTGTTGTGTGCCAAACTGCCAAGGTTAATTTATGGCTCCCAGGTGAGAGGCGCATGTTGACTACCGGCTTTGCAGTTAAAGATCACAATGAAAAAAATTTGTAGGTTTTGCTGCTTTAAATGGATGAACCTGGAGCCTGCCAGACAACAGTGCGTGGTCCTTCAGTTCAGACTTCGACTCCAACCCCAGTAGAAATAGGGAGGCTGCAGTGAGTGTACTTGACGCAGCCCCTGCACTCCCTGATTCAAAAATTACTAGCATACTGCAATATCCAATTTCTGCTGTGGCACAAAATGGAATTTCTGAAGCCACAGCTGACTTGGAGAAATGACAGATTATCTCCAGAACCCACGCCCCATGTCTGGCCCTGTCTGGCCAGTTCAGAAACCAGATGGGAAGTGGCATTTGACAATTGATTATCGGCACCTGAGTGCTGATACAGCCCCACTAACAGCTGCTGTACCAAATATTGCAAACTTAACAGCTACTTTACAAGCAGCTGCATACCCATGGATGGTGGTGCTAGATGTGAAAGCTATGTTCTTTATGGTCCCCTTGCAGGAGGAGGATAAAGAGAAGTTTGCTTTCACTTGGGAGGGAATACAATATACCTTTAACAGACTCCCACAGGGGTATGGACATTCACACAGAATTGCTCATGCCGCACTTGCGAAGTTTTTACAGACAATCTCACTCTCTCAAGATGTGAAACTGTACCAATATATAGATAGGAAGCTACTGGAAGCAAAACATAGAATTAGTGCACGATGGATTTTTCCTTCTTTTTGATGGGGTAACCTGTCCAGAAAACCCCACTGAGATGAGTCTATTCTACCTTTTTGTTTTGCAGCATCCAACAAGATGAGAAGAAGAACCTTTCCCCCCAGCATAAATACCTCTGCTGTTAAAAAGGATGAGAAAAAGCTATCCCCACAGATTTCAGAAATCAGACCCTATGCCATCAAATATGTAAGCCAACAATGGGTCCTATTCAACCCTTCCCAGTCACTCAAGCGAGTAGAATTATGAATGCAAATTAATATCTCTGCTGTAAAGCCCACATGCTCACAATTCCTAAGCACATCCTATGCAGGATGGTCATCTTGGCTACATGGATAAATCCTCACCTCCCCAAAACGAACACAGAGAGATGCAACCAGAATTTTAGGGACTGGACTGGGAGTCTTGAATAGCATAGATGCGGAAGTGCTCATAAATAAACTAAGCACCGCAACGGGTGATTGAAATAAATTGGAACACCCACTACGATCTTCCCTGTTAGCATTGAGTACTAATCAATGGCTCCTGTACGACATATTGCCTCAGTGGGAAAGGATTAATGAAAAGGACCACCAATTGATTGTGGATGCACTTGGTGTAGCCCAAGATAATGTTTCTCTAGCTCTTAGTTGTATCCAAGCTCAACTCTGGATGTAATCTATAGCAGCAGCAATTATAAGAGAAGGCGAAGAGGCACCTTACCCACTGAAATTCAAAAGGTAATTTGTGATAATGCAACTAAATTTGAAAAAGACTCCCAACCTTGGTGGCATTTAGTCCATTTTACTTATGACCCCATCAACAATAAGGCCACAGCCTTTGTCTTAACAATACGCAATGCTTCAGTATACACCATATGCCCAATCATTGTGCTGGGATTAAATCATAATGGCACTATACACTATGCATTAGAACTTCGAGTATGGGCCTAACAAAACAGAAACAAATGGCAAACCGTTGATGTTAACGCATGTGTTGTACGGGAACAAGGATTTATTTGTGAGAGGAATACCACCAAAGCCCAAGACATTTGTCTTGACACAAAATGACCTTGTCATTTTGAAAGAGATCCAGATGAAACCCCTGAAATTGTACTTGCATATCTTGGAAAAGGACGTGTTTGTATGAGAACCCTTTGTGATTTTATACTTGGAGATAACATTACTGTAGATACAAGCAAGCACTCAAACATTTGTTTGTAACTTTACTGAAATTATGGGATGCAATTTTACTTATTCAGCTCCTGTTACGGCTCATCAGTTGTTACAATCTAATTATATATTAAATTGAGATTTATTGCCTACCCCCATCGGAATGAAACTTACACTGGTGAAAAAACTACTACAACACAATGACCTGTGTCAACTGCTGAAAGGCATCCAAAACAATGGACAAAGAACCCTAATCACTGTTTGTCATGATGCAGAAGAGAGGCGCCATGTTCTGGAAAGAGTGAAAAAAGATGGAGAACATCATTGGTGGGAAACTCTTCTCGGATGGTCACCCACAGCAATGGGAAGTTTTAATCTCATGCTCCATCCAGTCGTGATTTTACTAACTCTAACGTTATGATGTCTATTGCTTATAATCATATTGTATGCAAAGGTTTGCTACGCGATAAAACAACCTGAGTTCAACCACCCAAGACATACAAATTAGTACATAATTAATAGCAATACTTTATGCTAAAAACCCTTTGCTTGCTGTGGACCTGTAAGCACATAAATTATCAACACACTAGTTATGGCACAGAGGCAATAGGTGACCCTACCACCATTCTGTGAAGGATAAGATGAATTAACTATAGTCACAGGCTGGAATGTGACCGTGTGCTTCCCCCACCCCCCGACCTGACCTGCTAGGGCAGGGGAAAGGGCTCGTTTACGAAGGTAGGCTGCTGCAGTGGCCGTTTGGGCTTGCTTTTCCCGTGCGCGGTTCTTTTCGCTGGTGGTGGCGGTGGTGTTTTCTCTTCTTTCTTTTACTTCCCCCACCCCCCGCCGTTTCTTTCTATTGTTCTTTTATTATCGGTCGGCCGGCCGGCCCCGTGCCCTCCCCCCCCCAAACACCCTCTCCCCTTTCATCGTCTCCTGCTTGCTCCCTCGCGTTCCCTTCAATGCCCGGCCCCGGCCCCGGTCCCGGCCGTTCCTAAACCTCGTGGCCAGCACGTCGCTAGGGGTTGAGGAAGAATCCCTGACCCCAAGCTGACCTGCGCCCCGAGGCAGCAGGGGGGCCTGGGGGGCCCCGGGGCCCCTCGCTTCTCTCCCCCAAGGCCCCTCGCTTCTCTCCCCGCCATCTCTCCCCCCCCCCCCGCCATCCGCGCAGGCGCATGGCGCCGGTGGCGGGGCGGGACAGCGCGGGGCGGGGCGGCGCCGGCCCGCCGAGACCCGCTATCTTGGCCAGGCGCTCGGGGAAGCAGGTGCCGCACGCGCCCGTCGCCCGCCGACAACCCGCGACAGCACCCAACCCCCCCCCCTTCCCCGCGGCGACCGGACCTCGCTGGGAGTCCTGCTGCGCTCGCTCCTTCGCAAGGTAGGAGTCCCGCGGCCCCGCGGTAAGGGGAGGGTGCTCGTGTGCGAATCTGC